>NW_026531947.1:0-2521 GCF_026283585.1 Hylaeus volcanicus | reverse complement strand
CCGCAACTTCTTCAGCCCGAAAACCATCGGCTGCCGAATCATTTCGAGTTAGGATAATTTCTTTCGCTGCCGCAACCAGTAAATCGCGCATTTTTCTGACGGTATGCGACGGAATTCTTTGTTCAAAGCCCAAATAATTCAGTTTAAACAATGGATTCGAACACATAGCCAAGTACAGTGGCGCACTTTTTCCCTTGATATCGAAAATATCCATTATATTGGCCAAACGATTCTCAAAACCCGTTTGTAATGCTGTCACCAATGGCGCACAATGCATGAGGTTTTTCGCCTGCAATGAAGTGTTTCAACAAATGAATAACAATGATCAACTACTGCAATACTCAGAGTTCCTAATTCCAAAATTGATTTTTGGTTTGAACAATAGAAAATAAAAACCGTAAGTCAAAACGGTACCTGCAAACGGGCAAATGTGGTACGTAAACCGACGAGAATTGGAAGGTAAATTCCAAACGTGTATTTATTGCCTTCCAAGCTCTTTAATGCGATTGCGACTGGCGTAATACACTCCACATATTCTTCGAGGAACATGTAATCGTCTTCATCCAAATGGCATGTGTTGAGCTGTCGGCAAGCATCTTCCAATCTGTCGTGCGGAATGGACAGAATGTATTTCACCTTTGAAAAAAAAATGAAAGAAGATTGAAGATATGAAATGAGCAATGAATGTTGAATGAACTATGAACAACAATAGCGAATTGTCAACATCAACATTTCAGTTGAATGTTGAATCCATAATGCAATAATTCAAAAAAAAAACACGAATAATTACCGCATCAAACGTTTTTAGCCAACGAATTCGGTGTGGCCCAATTAGCTTCTTGCCCGTGATGCCATGAAAAATCTCGGAAGACAGGCGAGATGCTTTCAAATCCCAAATTTGTTGCAGTTTATCGAACACTCGTTTATGTGCTGCGCCATAAACTTCGTCATCGGTTTCGGCTTTCTTTGAATCAATTCTGGCCAACTTTTCGAGCATATGACTGGAGCAGCTTATGCGATTCGAATTTGGCAGCAGTAAACGGGACTCTTCGCTGATTTCTTCTTCCTCATCTGGGAACATACTGGCCACTCTGAATACGTCGCCATTGTGGTCAATTTCCAAGTCATCATTTTCGTCGTTCCGCATATAGCCGGGAAAATCGATTTCATATTCAGAGTCAGAATCGCAACTGTCATCGTCGTCTTCCGCCGTATTGGCATTAAAATCTTCCTCATCATCACTATCGCCCTGGCCCTCAGCCTCATCTTCGTCACCGCTTTGGTCGTCTATGGTTACCCAGTTAAATTTTCTACTGGATATGAACGAAATTGATTCGTAATTATCGCCGAATCTTTTGAACGCCGCGCAGTATTCGCCCGCATTATCCGATGTCACGAAGAACACTTTGTTCAGAATGCCAAATTTATTTAAAATTACATTCAACTTTGCAGCCACTTTATCGTGCGTGTGGCGGCCAGGAAATTCATCGCACGCAATGAATTGAGTTTGTAGCTCGTCTCCGACGAAATAATGGACAGACACAGCTATAAACGATCTGTTGGATCTGGACCAAATATCGGTTGTGGCACTAAAAAATTCCACGTTTTGAAACTCACGTTTCAAGTTTTCTCTGTGCCGGTTGGCTAGTTCGGTTATCTTAGCTCGGCCTCGTGCGCTCGACAAAAATGGCTTGTAATTGTGTTTTTTGCTACGCTTAACGTCCAAACAAACTATAAACAGTGAAGAACCGAGAGAGAAAAAATGAGCACGAAACGAATAACGAAATTGTAGTAGACAGAATCAATTTTGAAACGTACCATCGATAAGCTTTGCAATATATTTGCTATTTAGTTTCTGCAACGGCAGACGCTCCTTCACGATTAGTTCAATCAATGCGTTTTCGATTTGATGCTTTTTCGACACGCCAATCGCATTTTCCTGGTTAATTAATTTCGTTTCACCCGCTTCTTCGCAAATTTGTGTGTAAGTTGTTCGATGCACCTGGAAATTGAATTCACAACAAACACAAATAAAAAACTTGATTGAAATTCAATTTTCTACTCCGTATGCTCAAATGTGTTCCAATGGAAATTTTTAAGCGAAGTGCTTTGAGTTAAACCAAAAACGCTCTATTGTATACTCTCCACTTACTCGGGCTACGTGAGATTTCAAATTGGAATTATTTCCAATTGAAAACATTTTCGCTTTCGATCCATCGTCACATAAAATGCATTGGGCACTGACTTTGACACGCGCCGCATCGACAAATTGGAAATCGGAAAAGCAATCCAAAAGTAGCGTGGTAATTGGGCACTTTGTTTTCCACAATCGCAAAATTTCATCTGGGGAAACGGGAAAGAACAAAGAAAATTGCGAAATTTTGTGATTAGGATCGACTAATACCATATAATACCATTGCTCAAGCAATACGAAATCCGAAATGAATTGGAAGTGAAATTCTGTTGGACTTACCGCGCTTAATTTCAGCCGACTCGTCGTTCACATTACTGTCATTGTTCA
>NW_026531946.1:0-3401 GCF_026283585.1 Hylaeus volcanicus | reverse complement strand
AAAAAAAAACGTTTAGACTGTTTGGTTTTTAATCTTTTTTTAAACTTGTTGAAAAATCATTGAAGAAAAACAGTGCAGTTTAGGTGTTGTTGTATAGTAAACACAATTATAAAAAAAATAGCAGTAAGACAAACAATCATTGAATTCAATTTTTAAAGAGTATCTCAAGAGGGAAAATTAAAAGACAAAAATTTACAGTGGGTGAAACAAAATTAAAGTGAGCGCAACCACATTTTAAAAATAAAAATAGATTAAAGGCTAATTACAATTTTTTGAACGTAATATTTTTTCTTAGCTTTAAAGCTTAGCCACGACAATATCACACGGACAACGAGAGCAAAGTCTATGCAGTTCTTGAAGCAGAATTTCAAAATGAAGGAAACTTATCTTTTTTAATAACCTGTTCGATAATGTTTTCAAGTAAAGAAAAATTGTGTACCACGATCTTTTGTTCAAAAAGATTCTTTGTAATATATATTTAAAATATATTTAACAAAGTTTTCGTCGGTTTCAGCGTTACATACGTCATCAAACACACAGATTCGTTATAACTCTGAGGTTATATAACAATAAATGTGATAAGTGAATTGACTTTTTACTTAAATATTAAACTGGGTAACCGATAACTCTTTCTCAGGAAATATGGAAGCCGCGTTATCGAACAAAGGATGCATTTAGGTATAGTGAAATACGTGTAATTAAAAAAAAAAACTTAATTTTTAGAACAAACTCTTATAAAAAACAATATTACTTTAAAAATAAAATTTACAATTAAATTGCATCACGGATAAAATACGTTCGCCATGCAGACCAGGAATTTTTTTTGTTATAAGTTTTTAAATTGAATTTTGTAAAATAAACAACATAGTTTATCCGGAAAATGTTTTCTTTTTCAGTTTTCCACTATTCGTTAGCGTGAATTTTTTCATTAAATGAATTTAGGTGGGTCTACTTTCTTGGGTAAAAGTTCCTCAAGTCCTTTTACGTTTATTATAATAGGTTGAAACGCATCGCGTTTTCTTTTGATTTAGATTTTTTTCTTAATCATGCAGTTAATTATAAGTATGATGTGAAACCTTTTAGATGAAACAGAAGTGTTACTGCATGTTTATTATTCACGTTCCGTTCTACAGAAAGATTAGTGATTTACTAATCAATTTTAAGAAAAACGAAACTCATTGCTTTTTTTTTAATATTGGTGGTCAAAAAGATTTATTACGATGCTGTTGAATTACAACAATTGATAACAGGAACAATTTGAAATCAAATGAAGACGAAATTGAGCGCGAATAGAAAACCAATAGATGAAATGACTATGCACACAAAAAATAATACATTTGTCTTACTAGTTTAAAAGTAGTTAAAAATGATATAAAAAATAGTTTTAGTCTGGAGACATAAATTGAGCTTTAGTTAAACATAGATTAATATAACTCGAAGTTGTTTAATTATTTTTTTCGGTTTTGACATTTGTAAAATACACTACAATTCCAATATTTTTTTCATTTGATCTCATACATACGTTCAAACTTATTTGATTCTTAACGAAATGCTTAAAAGATGTCCAACATTGAAAACTTAATGCGTTCTGTAAATAAAACATCTATAATGCGGTGTCACAAATAGACATTCAAAAAAAAAAAATTCTTAAATTTAATTGGAGTGTAAGACGAGTTAACATTTAATATTGCAGGAAAAAAAACTTCAGATTGATAATTACCAAGGTTGTCTGAAAGTATACCATTATGTTTGGAATGCTTTCTTTTTCCCGTAACGCTAAAGTGGTGCTTAACTTATCTAATTTTTATTCGGTGTGAAACTGAACTCTTCAAACTCTTTGGTTCTTCAACAAGATCATATTTTGAAAAATTATTTGATGTGGAATCAGACACACACTTTGAAAAATAAAATAAAGTTTTCCATGAATTCAGTTAAACGTTTCGAGGAATCCCCTTCCAGACTCCACATCATCTGCACTTATTTCAGAAGTATTTTTTATTTTCGTCATCAACATCCGTAAGCTTATTACCTTCACTATACACAAACAATTTTTTACATGTTCTATTAGTATTATTACACTTACGTTTCCGTTTTTTTTAAAAGGGATTGTTGCATATTTTTTTTGGAAATTCTCTTACGTTCTTGTTGTATATTTTTTTATTTTCCCTTTAATGATATACATTACCATGCTTGCTTTTGAACGCAAAAAATATCCAACATCATATATTTTTATTTTCGTCTTTTTCACCGTCTGTGACTTTTAAGATCTACGAAAAAATATGAGCAATAAATTAAAACTCTAATTGTAATTTATATTTAAAATATACTACACTACTGAGCACATGGCAAATTTTTTTTAATTAATTTTGCATAAACCTTGAAAAGCTTTATAGCTAGAAGAAGAATTTAATAATTATCAAAAATAGGTTATAAATAATTTTAATTCCATAAAGTCTTCACTGATTAAAGTTAATTCTAAAGAAATAAAAACAATCTTAGATAATAAATTTTTTAAAAGACGATGCTGAAAATGAGAATGTAAATAAATTAGTTAAAGACTATTTAGATGAAATTTTCATATTAAATAAATACTGAATAAATTTTGTGTTTTAAAAAAATGAGGTTACTATAGTTTTTGACAGTGATTGACGACTGCTGAGTCGCGTCACTTGAACCTCATCTTCATTTGAAAACATCAGTAAATTTACACAAGAGTCGTATGCTACCTTATTACTTAGTTTAGGAGTTCAGTAACCTGTGGAAATCCATTTAGTTGTTTGTGCGTCAAAGCCAATGGCTTTCTTTCGTTAATTCCACTTGAAAAAACCTTGCTTTTCTCAGCAATCAAATTTAAATATAATGCAGATTGTTGCTAATAAGCTGATGATATCATGGTATCAATAAACTTAAATATTTGTCGACTATCGTGGTTAATCGAATTCAGGACGTAGTAAGAAAAATGTAAATCATAAGGTAGAAGTTAAGAACACCTTGGGTTCGTCGTCTTTGTTTCCTTAAAAAACTCTTTAGTGTGTTGTTTTAAAGTAAAATCAAAACAAACGGCTTAAGTTTGGGACCGATAAAAAAGTTTGTCTGAGTTTTAAATATTACTCGGTTGTGATGGAGGTACATTAGATGACATCAAATAAAGTTTGTGGTTTAAGCATAATGTATGCATTCGAATTATGACAACTTTTTTATTGGATGGCATGAGAGGAACATTTTTTCTGCTGCGCTTTCTAAGAAATCAAAAATACATCATTTGTTTGTTTTCGGAAGTAGATTTCATTAAATTATATAAATTATTTGCTTTAGACATAAGTTGATAAAAAGCCATAGATAGTAAAGCGCCTGATTGTTCTGATATAATTAAATCACGATTCGCCTGATTAGATATTGAA
>NW_026531945.1:0-3432 GCF_026283585.1 Hylaeus volcanicus | reverse complement strand
TATTTTATGTATTTTTTGAATCATCTATAATTCCAACATTATTATTGATTTTTGGGTGAGGTTATCAGCCAGAACGATTTATTGCTGGTTTATATTTAATATTTTACACATTATTTGCTTCATTTCCTTTGTTATTATGCATTTTTTATATTTATAGAGAGTATAATATTCTATTTTATTATATAATTAATTTAAATAATAATTATTTTGTTTATTTATCATTAATTATAGCATTTTTAGTAAAAATACCAATGATTTTTTTTCATTTTTGGTTACCCAAGGCTCATGTAGAGGCCCCTGTAGCTGGTTCTATAATTTTGGCTGGTATTTTATTAAAGTTGGGGGGCTATGGGCTATTTCGTGTATTTTATTTTATAAATAATTTTAATTTAAATTATATTTGGTTGATTGTTAGTTTATTTGGAAGATTTATGGTTGGAATATTATGTTTAAATCAAATTGACATAAAATCTATAGTGGCCTATTCTTCTGTTGCTCATATAGGTTTAGTTGTAGGAGGAATTATAGCTTTTAATTTTTATGGTTTTTGGGGATCTCTTGTATTAATAATTGGACATGGTTTATGTTCATCGGGTATATTTGCTTTATTAAATATTGCTTATGAACGTAGACATAGTCGTAGATTAATTTTAAATAAGGGGTTTATTACATTTATACCTTCAATGAGAATATTTTGGTTTTTGTTTAGAATTAATAATATAGCTAGCCCCCCTTCTTTAAATTTATTGGGGGAAATTTTATTAATTAATGGAATTATATCTTGAAGAAGATTAACTTTTTTATTTTTGGGACTTTCTTCTTTTTTAAGATGTTGTTATAGAATTTATTTATATTCTATTACTCAACATGGGGAGATATATAGAGGTCTGGTTTATAACTCTAATGGAGATATTCGTGAATATTTAATATTATTTTTTCATTGATTTCCTTTAAATATATTGTTTTTGAAAAGTGATATTTTTACTATATGAATTTGTTTAGATAGTTTATTTAGAATAATAATTTGTGATGTTATAGGTGTATAATTTACTCTAAATCTTGAATTTTATAAATATATATAAGTTTTGGTTTTTAATTATTTTTTTTTTTGGTTTAATATTTTTTTTAACTGGTTTATACTTCATTTACATTGATTATTTATTAATAATAGATTGAGAAATTATTAATTTAAATAGAAATATAATTACTATAACTTTATTATTTGATTGAATATCTTTACTATTTATGGGGAGAGTTATACTAATTTCTTCAATAGTTATTTACTATAGTTGTTCTTATATAGAACATGATATTAATATAATTCGGTTTTTAATTTTAGTCTTATTATTTATTTTATCTATAATATTTATGATTGTAAGACCTAATTTGATTAGAATTTTAATGGGATGAGATGGTTTAGGTTTAGTTTCCTATTGTTTAGTTATTTATTTTCAAAATTATAAATCTTATAGAGCAGGTATATTAACTATTTTAACAAATCGTATTGGAGATGTTGCTATTTTATTAGGAATTGCCTGAATATTAAATAATGGAAGTTGACATTTTTTTTATCATAATTTTTATAGAATGGATTGAGGTTATATATTAAGTATTTTGATTATTTTAGCAGCATTTACTAAAAGAGCTCAAATTCCTTTTTCTTCTTGATTACCTGCAGCTATAGCTGCTCCTACTCCTGTATCTGCTTTGGTTCATTCTTCTACTTTGGTTACTGCAGGAGTTTATTTATTAATCCGATTTAATTATTTATTAATAAATTTTAATTTAAATTTTTTTTTATTATTAAGTATATTAACAATATTTATATCTGGGCTGGGTGCTAATTTTGAATATGATCTAAAAAAAATTATTGCTTTATCTACTTTAAGACAATTAGGTTTAATAATAAGAATTTTATTTATAGGATTTTCTTCTGTAGCTTTTTTTCATTTGTTAACTCATGCATTTTTTAAGTCGTTATTATTTTTATGTGCAGGTTTAATTATTCATTGCATAAATGATTCTCAGGATATTCGTCATATGGGGGTTTTAGTTAATCAGTTACCATATACAAGAACTTGTTTTATAATTGCTAATCTTTCTTTATGTGGAATACCCTTTTTGGCTGGATTTTACAGAAAGGATTTAGTTTTGGAAATTATAACATTAAATTGATTTAATTTGTTTATTTATATTTTATTTTTTATTTCTGTTGGTTTAACAGTTTCATATAGTGTTCGGTTAGTCTATTATAGAATGATTAAATTTAATGGTTTAATAAGATGTTCATTATTTTATGAAAATATAATTATGATAAAGTCTATAATTTTTCTAGTTTTTATAAGAATTTTTAGAGGGAGTATATTATCTTGATTACTATTTCCTCACCCTATTGTCATCGTTCTTCCACTGGAATGTAAATTAATGCCTTTAATGTTTATTATAGCAGGTTGTTGATTAGGCTATGAATTATCCTTAATATATTTTAATGATAAATTGTTTGGTTTAAATTATAATTTATTAATTTCTTTTATAGGTGGAATATGATTTATACCTAATTTTAGAACATACATAATTTATAGAAAAAGCTTAAATTTAAGAAGAAATTATTCTAATTTTTTAGATATAGGATGGGGCGAATTTATTATATCTTCAATATTAACAAATTATTTTATTTATCTAAGAAAATTTAATTTATTTTATCAGAATAATAATATTAAATTATTTATTTGTACTTTTATTGTCTTGATTTTTGTGTTTATTATTATTTAAATCTAAGTAGCTTAAATAAAGCATGATATTGAAGCTATTATGATAAGGTTATCCTTCTTAGATATTTATAAAACTAATTGTTTATCTATTCATTGAAAATGAACCGTTTTAAGTTAAACTATATAAATAAGAGAAAGACGGATTTTAACCGCCTTAAAAGATAGTTAGCAGCTTCTTTTAGATAACTTCATTCCCTTTTAATTGGATTATTAAATCAATGATTTCATTAACAATGAAAGGCCTCTAATTTGGCTTCAATTAATTTAAACAAGGGGATCACCCTAATTTTAGGTCGAAACTAAATGTAAATTTTTACTTCAGTGTTTAATTTATGAGACAGACTATATAATTAGTTCTTTCTAATTGCAAATTAGATGTTATTATTAACTACAGCCCCAAATAGTTCACTCTAATATACCATTTTTTCATTCATAATATAATCCAATAATTAAAATTATAATGAAGAGGGTTATTGTAATAGTTCATGAAAATAAATTACTTAATTTTAAAGAAACAATTAATGGTAAAATGATGGCGATTTCGATATCAAAGATTAAGAATAAAATTGCAATTAAAAAGAATTGTAAAGAAAAGGGTAAACGGGCTTTTGATTTTGGATCAAATCCACATTCAAATGGAGATATTTTTTCTCGATCTATG
>NW_026531944.1:0-1816 GCF_026283585.1 Hylaeus volcanicus | reverse complement strand
GCCGGCAGACCAGTTACTGGCCTCCGCCGGCAGGAGCGGCCGCGGACCCTCCTCCGGATCTACCGGAAAGAGGGTATCCACGACACGCTCCAGAACGGGGGGGGTCGAGGGACTCCGTGACAGGGGGGGCGGCTGGGCGCATGCGGCCTAGCACAATGCGGTAGGGCCGCACCCATGGATCCTTGTCCAGAGTCCCGAGGAGCTCTCCCCAGGCGCTCGCCTTGGCCCTCCTGATGGCGCGCTGGAGGTCCACCGTGGCCTCTCGGTAGACCTCATACAGCGCCGCCTCCCTCGCCGGGTCGCGGTTCCGTCTCCGGCGGGCCCTCGTGAAGCGACGTCGCGCCGCGCTGCATGTAGCACGCAACGCGGCAATCTCGTCGCTCCACCAGTATTCGGCCCGCCTCGGTAGCTTCTTGGCTCGGGGCATGGCGGCGTCGCACGCCGCCGTCAATGACTCCCGAAACCAGTCAGCTTCCCGATCGACGTCCGCGACCGGTCCAGCCGGGGCATCCGGCCAGGACGCGGCGAGGGCGGCCGCCATCAGGGCGTCCTTCTCCAAGCGCTTCAGCGCCCATCTGCGCGGCGGTCGGCCCGGCGCGGGTCCGCGAGCGGGATGGTACTGAGGGGCAGCGGAGACATCCATAAGGATGTAGAGGTGGTCACTAAGGGACTCCACCTCCTCCGCTACCCCCCATCCCGACACGAGACACGAGGCGGCAGGCGTCGCCCACGACAAGTCGACGATTGACTCGCCCTGCCACCGCACGCACGTGCTCACGGACCCCCGGTTAAGCAGCCGGAGGTCCGCGCTCGCCGCCCACTCCAGCACCGCCCGACCCCTCGCGTCCGTTGCCGGGCCACCCCACGCCGTGGACTTGGCGTTGAAGTCGCCCAGCACGAGCGTTCGGGCTACTGGAGAGCGGGACAATGCGTCCTGGATCCCGTCCAGCAGCCACTCGAACGCCGCGAGGGGGGCACTCGGAGGGGCGTAGACCCCGATCAGGGCCAGGCCGCCGCACTCCGCCCCGACGAAGCCGTCACCGCGGGCGAACACGCGGAGAGCCGCGATGTCGCTGCCAACAATCACCACGGAGCCCAACGCGTCGGCCACCCAGTTCGGGCGATCGGCGACGCGGTATGGCTCCGCGGCGACCGCCAACCCCACACCTAACTCGGCCAGGCAGTGGATAAATAAGTCCTGCGTCCTGGCCGAGTGGTTGAGGATGGCTTGGAGGATCCGGACCGGGGGCATGAACTTTAGGCCATGTCCATGGCCTTCCCCAGGCCGGATCCTCCCTCCATCGCAGAGGGCGATCTCGCCCGCAGTGCCTCAGACGGCGCCAGCGCCTGCGCATTTGCCGCCGGTCGATTGACCGGCGTAGACTCGCCCGAACTCGGGGTCGTCACGAGAGCCCTCCTCCCCTGCTTTGGCGGTGGAGGGGCACATTTTTTGGCCCCGAGCCGGTGGTCGGCTGGCCTGCCCAGGTCAGCACAGACCGGGCATCGCATGGGCGCCGTGCACTCACGTGCCCGCTGGCCCGCACCGGCGCACCTGTAGCACCGATCCCCGCGGTCCGCCTCGAGGGGGCATTTCTGCCGCACGTGCCCGAGCTCCAGGCACCTGAAGCATCGGAGGGCTCGCGCGGGCAAGGCCTCCACTCGGGCGGACGACCAGCCGACGAGCAGGCGGCCAGCCGCCAGGAGGGCCCTCATGGCAGCCGCCGGGCAGCGGAGCCAGACGGTGCCCAGCCCGGAACCGGAACGCCGGATGATGCCGGTTTGGACCCTGTCCACCGGGCACCCGGTTACCGCGGCA
>NW_026531943.1:0-3852 GCF_026283585.1 Hylaeus volcanicus | reverse complement strand
TTTATTGATAGTAGGTAAATATTGTAAGATAATGTCGCGAAAAATATGTGTGTATATACATGTACGTATATATAAATATATGTGTGTACGTTACTAAGATGTAACATAGGTACGTTTGCAAAGATTTTATTTTGAATAAAGACCCGCAGTCTCGTTATGAGTAATGAATTTCTGTTTGGTTTTTTTTTTATAATGGTAAATCAGAAAATTGAAGGAAAACATGATTAAATATATACAGAGTAGTATTTAGAACTAGGGTCAATTTCCCTTATTATGATTGCAACTTTTTCCTCTTGCCCAATAATGAACAATAATCTTGTGAATAAGCAGTTTGAACAGATTTTAAGAATTTAATAGAAATTAAATATTTTCTAAGTAAATTAGCAACTTAAATTGGATATGTTCATGCATGGTGTCATGCAGAATTGTAGTAGCACATGGTATGATTTGTTCAGGAATCTAACACAATCTCCAATCTAGTATTCGACACATTTCGGAAAACATGCAAGATGTGTAATTACTAGACTGCGGATCTTTAAGCAAAATAAAATCTTCACGAACGTGCTTACGAAAATCGAAGCTAAATAGGAATTTGTTTTATTCTGTAAATATTATGACATGAACTTTACTTTCATTTTTTTTTTATATTCTTGTATATTGTTTCCCTTCTGTAGGGTCTTGCACATTCAAATTTCCTATAAATGCATAAAGATCCGCAGTCTAGTAATTACATTTCCTTCTTACATCAAACTATATCAGACATTAAAAATGCTTCATTCAATTTCCATTTGTACCTTCTTGTCAATTCAACTAATCATCCAACCTCTGAGCACCTAAATTCCAAAAAAACCCTGAGTATTTTTTAAGTATCCTTCTTCTAGAATTATAAGCGGCTTCTCACTCTTCTCAGCAGGGTGGTGAACCGTCTAGCTCCTTTGGTCCCGTTGAAATACACATTGAAGCTCCTTATACTCCCATTCTATCGCCCTCAATTGAAGGAGGTCGGCGTTAAGCAAGGCCTGGGTCAGGTTACGGTAGGTCATGCACCTGGGAGCATGAGGCTGGGCGCACGCTTTCCTGGCACTGGGGCATTTGGTTGAGGTCACCATGCCTCTTCCACAAACCTCCAGGTCGGGTCAAAAACCACGACCTAGCTGATATTCCCTTACACCAGGGTGGCGCTTCGGCGTCCTCCTGGGCGGGGAATTTCGGCGAAGTCGGCGGGCTGCGTCCGGTCAAGTCCACTCACCGCACCTCCTCGTGGTGCTCCTGGGTCTCCGCTTCAGGAGTCGGCGCTCGCTTGCGAGAACCGACTTGCTGGATGCGGAGGGCGAACGCGGTGAGCTGGCATCTGGCGGATCCTCTGTTGACGACATGGCAAGTTTGGAGGCATGGATACGGCGCCCACCCGCAATGGGGTGCTTTGAAAGTGAGCATGGACAACCGAGGATTAAGCGTTTACGGTGCAGAGGGCGTCGGATCCCTCAGTACCGGTGCGGTGAGGAGTAGTCGACCAGGCTCCCCCGCGTCGTTATCTTACGACTGGGAGAACCCCGGGGTGGGCCACCAGGCCCCCGGGTTCAGCAATGCGCCTGGTGAAGTGACGTCTGTAGCGGGGACCTCCTCCGCTGCGGCGTCTTCCGGCGTCAGGGTGCGCGAGGACGTGCTTCTCGCGCAGCCCGTCGTCCGGTTTGAGAGGGTGGAGGGGCGGGAGCTCCGCTCCGGCCGCCTCCTGGCGGCTGCAGACGCGTCCGGCACCGGCGCTGACTCCGACGGGTCAGACAGCTCGGTGTGGTCGGTGCGCTCCTTGCAGTCGCCGCTAAGGAGGAAGCGAGGTCGACCCCCCACTGCTGGGGATTGTGTCGGCCTCGCCGACGCTAAGCGAAAGCCTAGCGAGAGGGAGCAGCGCCTGGCGATGGACGTCGCGGACCATTTAGTGTCCTCCGTCCGAATCTCCAGGTCCTGCAAGCCCCTCAAGTGCGAAGAGGAGCTGGCGGCGGAGATGCGCCACGCGCCGACCGCCGAACTGGGCTCACGGATTTTCGAGAGCTCGGAGGCGGTCCTGAGGGTTGCGAAATGCTCCAACAACCTTCAGGGGCCGATGGTGCGCCAGCTGCGGATTGCAGCGGCCACCATCAGACACGCTGCAGTCGAACAGGCGAAGCGTGTCAAGACCTCGGCCCGGGAGGTGGAGCTGGAGCGGACGGTCGCCGAGCTCAGGGCCCGCGTGACGGAGCTGGAAGCCCGGCTTGCGCGAGGCCCGGTCGCGCCTGCCGCTGTGCCGTCGGTGCCGCCGCCCGTCGATCCGGCGGTATCGGTGCCGGTGCCCCCTTCGCGGCCGAGTGCGTCCTCGACGGCGAGGTCGAGTCGGCCTGCGCCCGCCGGTCCGTCGCGGAAGCCTGCGATGGGCGGCGCGACCCTCGCGCCGAGCGTGGACGCCGAGGGCCTCATCCGTCGCCTCTGCGGCGAGATGGAGGTGCGCCTCGCGGCGCGCCTGGGGGCGGTCTCGCTGGTGGCCGCCGCGAGCGGGGCTCCGCAGCGGGTGCCGCGGACCGCGCCGCGCCCTCCTGCGGGTCCCTCCCAACCTGGCCCCTCGGCGGTGGGGAGCCGCTCCGGGACAGACAGCGGGGAGCCCGCGAAAAAGAAGAGAGGCAGGAAGAGGAGCGGGAAGAAGCAAGCGGGTGGCGCCGCTGCCCATCCTGCTCCGGCCTCGCCGGGCCGAGACCGGCCACGTGCCGCGCCTGCCCCGGCTGCGTCCCGGGCGAGGCCTGCGCCTGCGCCTGTCGCGCCCTCCCTGACCCGTCCGGCACCTGAGACATGGTCGAAGGTGCTCGGACGCAAGGAGAGGCGTGCGGGGGCGGCACGCTCTCGCCGTGGAGCTCCGGCCGGGCCGCAGGTTCGTCCGGCGCGTGCGCCGAAGACGGCGGCGGTATCCCTCACCGTCGCCCCGGGCAGCGCCATGACCTACTCAGAGGTCATGGCAAAGGCGGTCGCTGGCGTGCGGTTACGGGATGTCGGGGTAACCAGCATCCGGTACCGCAAGGGGCAGACCGGGTCCTCCATTTTGGAGATCCCGGGCCCGGACAGCGCTGCAGGGGCGGACCGCCTGGCCGGTCGCCTGGCGGAGCTGTTCGCCGGCACGGACGTGAGGGTGTCCAGGCCGATTAAATCCGCCGAGGCGCGGGTTAGCGGCCTGGACGAATCTGTCACTGCCGACGGCGTGGCGGCGGCAGTTGCCGCGGTAACCGGGTGCCCGGTGGACAGGGTCCAAACCGGCATCATCCGGCGTTCCGGGTCCGGGCTGGGCACCGTCTGGCTCCGCTGCCCGGCGGCTGCCATGAGGGCCCTCCTGGCGGCTGGCCGCCTGCTCGTCGGCTGGTCGTCCGCCCGAGTGGAGGCCTCGCCCGCGCGAGCCCTCCGATGCTTCAGGTGCCTGGAGCTCGGGCACGTGCGGCAGAAATGCCCCCTCGAGGCGGACCGCGGGGACCGGTGCTACAGGTGCGCCGGTGCGGGCCACCGGGCACGTGAGTGCACGGCGCCCATGCGATGCCCGGTCTGTGCTGACCTGGGCAGGCCAGCCGACCACCGGCTCGGGGCCAAAAAATGTGCCCCTCCGCCGCCAAAGCAGGGGAGGAGGGCTCGCGTGACGACCCCGAGTTCGGGCGAGTCTACGCCGGTCAATCGACCGGCGGCAGATGCGCAGGCGCTTTCGCCGTCTGAGGCACTGCGGGCGAGATCGCCCTCTGCGATGGAGGGAGGATCCGGCCTGGGGGAGGCCATGGACATGGCCTAAAGTTCATGCCCCCGGTCCGGATCCTCCAAGCCAACCTCAACCACTCGGCCAGGGCGCAG
>NW_026531942.1:0-1505 GCF_026283585.1 Hylaeus volcanicus | reverse complement strand
AATATCTCCTCAACGAAGCCTCGGACAACATTTTCGCTAAGGAAAAACTTGTTTCAAATCACCTCCCGCACCACCTCTTTCGAGGTGTTACAACATTTTTGGGACACCCTGTATAGGAGTATCTTTTTCACTCTAACATTATTATTAATTTCTGCAAAATGAAGAAATCATTTTTGCATCTCCAAGATAGCGTAACTGTTGAAACAACGACGACGACGACGACATGTACAGGTGGCAAGTTAGTCATCGTCGATGAAGCAGAGTTAACTAGAACAACAATCAAGCCACGAACCACGCGATAGCAAGTTATAGCCTTCCAACCACGGTACAACGAATTACAATAACGTACAGTATCCTTTGAAGTGTTTGCAATACGCTCGCGGTTCACTTCCTATCCTCGAATCGTTATTGCTTTTTGGACAAACGAAAACTCGTCGTTAAACTAGAAGAACGCTCGAGCGATTCTCGTCTTACGCGAAATACTTTGCGTGTTCTTCGATTACATTTGTTACCATGATGATTTGGTATCATGATGATTTCGAAAGAGGTTTTCTCTGTGAAACGAGAGGTCGAATTCTTAGAAATGGAACGTAAGAGGTCTCAATGAAAAATTCGACTGAATGAGAAAGATGTGGTTTACAAACCATGGCTATAATTGTATTGCACGGAGCTGGAAAGAAGGCTACTGGGACAGCGCAGGCGCAGGAGATTGAGAATAACGATTTTTATTTCCATTATAAACTTGGTTCATCGTAAAATACGATTTTCTATTTGAATTGCATGGGAAAAATTGTTTCAATTTTGAATTAATGTAATTATAAGATAAAAAGGGAGATCGACACTTTACTTTCATAAAATATTGATCGTAATATATGTATTAGTAATTGTATATTAAATTCAAAATTAAAATTTTACCAGTTACTTCCGAAAAACTGATTTTGTACGTAATTTTCCAGCATTTTTAATTAAAAATTTTATGTCACGCTGCATAGTTCGAGAAGTATTGGCCACACAGACTTGACTCACAAAACTTTTTTAAACTGTCCTTTGTTCCTAAATAATGTTGTAGTTAATGAAAAGTATTCTTGAAATGGAAAACAAAACTTCTCCTATGTATTTCAAATGGAAAATCGTATTTTTCGGATGAACCAAGTCTGTAAGTGAGATGAATATTTTTTTCTTGGCATGAAAATTTTTGTTTCATCTACTATTAGTTCTTTTCTTTTAATCAGCACTTGAAAAAGAAATATTATAATACTTTGAAATGACAACATCCTAATAACCACACCTATTCGAATGAGTATCAGACATAAGCGTCACACAGACTGCTCTGTCGTCACGTGGGCCCACCTGACGTCAGAGCCACAGTATAGGTACAACCCTTCGACCATACACAGGGTGTCCCCAAAATGTTGTAACATCTTGAAGGATATGGTTCGGGAGGTGATTTGAAACAACTTTTTCCTTAGCGAAAATGTTGTCCGAGGCTTCGTTGAGGAGATATT
>NW_026531941.1:0-20929 GCF_026283585.1 Hylaeus volcanicus | reverse complement strand
TCGAGTTATGTATCATTCACAGATAAAATAGTTTTTTACTAAATTTTAGTGAAACTTATATGTAGATAACAAATAAATATATTAGGTGTAGAAAATATTAGTATGTCTTTATATTCAATCATTTATAACTCTAGTTTAAGGAGGAATATTTAATTATCATTTTATTATGTTGAAATACCAACCTTCATAATTATCAAGTATAGTTATAATCTGTTAGAGAAATAATAATAAACAGAATTGTGTGACCACCAAACCTCGCATATATGCATTTATCGTAATAGTCATTAGGTTACCTTCGATTATGAAATGTATTAACATAATATTAACATAACAAAATGACGAGTAAATATTTCTACTTAAACTAGAGTTATAAATGATTGAATATAAAAGTACATAATTAATTTTTGCCTCTAATATACTTAATGTTAAAATAAATTCATAAACGTCCGTTTATTTAAGTTACGTCTTTTAAGCAAAATATATTCTACAAACAAAGTGAAGATTCATTTTTACATTAATTTTGTAGTAATTGTCGCGCGAAATACTTCCTTGTTATTGTTCCTTTTTAATCAGTAGCAACTAAACATTGTTTTGTGCAAAATTGCAATCACAGGAACAACATTCACTGCTGTGATCTGGTTTATTGATAACCGTGATGTAATTTACAGACATTATCATCCGCTTCGTTGTTGACTTACTGCTAAATCGTTATAGTTGCAGTAATATAATAACTAATTAACGATACAAATATTCTATAAATTCTACGTAGTGTTCAGAGTATTATACAGGGTGTTTCGTTTAAATAGAAATGATTAAATATCTCGTGAGGGGATGAAGCTATCAAAAAAATGTTTTCACAAAAGTTATTTGGTATAGAGGGGCAAATTATACAGTATAAATAGTGGGGGAGATTTAACAAAGTAATTTTGAGATGATCCCATGGTTTTTTTATAAAATTTAATATGCCACTCAAAACTGTAATATTATTAAATGTTACTAAATACATATATGAAATGGAACGTAACAACAACAAATTTTATAGTAATAATTTAAGATGTAGGTATATTAGTTATTCATTGAAGGTGATAAGTGTCCGCAGATTTATGGATTGGGCCGTATACATACGTATAGGTAGACGTGAATGTATTTGAACAGCATTAATTATATGATGCATAATCTAAGATAAAATGAATGCAAAGTAATTTATCACCGTTACGTTAGCGCACAATACCTAATGATAGGAATAGTGTAGATAACTTTCCAAATGGATATAATACATGTTTTTGTATTCATGCATAAGCGACAGTGTCAGATAATCATATACGAGTGCATATAAAAATGCACGCGAAACTTTGTTATAGTATAACTGAGATAGCGGCGTGACTAAAGGCATTACGATAAATAATTTGTAAGAAATAAAAAAAGGATATAAAAAATATTTTTTTTTCAATTTATATGTTTCTATTTTACATGCAGGTTTAGAGTCGAATTAATTACTGATAGTTAATAATGTAAAATAATAATTTTTCTGGTATTTTCTGACGAGGTTTATTAAATTAGTTTCGTGAAACTTTATACTAATTATTGTATGCGTGTAAAGTGCAAGTGGGCGGCCTTCTATCGAATGCACATTTTATTACAGATAAGTCTCGTTTGCCAAAGTTCACTCATCATTTTTATTCGTCTGTTTCAACTTGCTGGTATTTCACGTTTATCGTTAAATATTATTTCGTCAATTTTGTCAATGCAAAATTTTCCAACATTCTAGGTGCAAATAATAGATAGTTCCCCTTTTATATCATTTTTAAACACACAATAATCAGTACTAAGTTTCATAAAATTAATTTCTTTCCTTTAAGTGTGAATAAAGGTGTGTAAATTAGAAAACTAGTTATTTATTTTATACTTTACAATTTCAAAATTGCACGAATATTTGTATTCGTTTTAAAATCAATCAAACTTACATCATTGCATTGATATTACGCATTTAGACGAACATAATATTCTTACTTATTATTATTAGATATTTATACAAACATAATTATAATTTATTCGAATTATTTGCGGAAATTTCTTTGTACAGGCTGTGTCCTTATAATCTGGACGCTTAGAGAACAAGGAAAATTTCCCAGATAGAATTATAAGAACATTTTATTCGGTTGGAAAATTCAATGGAGGTGCCTTTTTATTTTGAGTTGTAAAGTAGATCTTTTTCAAATGCTTGTTGTTTAAGGTCTTCAGTATATTTCTATCAATTTATATAAATATCACATTAATTACAGGACAATTGTAAATTTAACAAGATCTTGTACATAGATGTACAAATAAACATACCAAATTTCAAAATTTCATATCCAATATATTAGCAGCAAAATAAATCATGAACATTGCTTAGAGACTGGTTCAGATATCGTTACCCCCTTAAAAACTAAAGCTACCAATTTATCTTATTCTAATATTACATAAAACGTTAAATGACTTTAAATAGTGTTACCAGGAAGAGAATAATAGTAATAACCGTCACGAAAATAATGTAAATAATTAAGTGAAGTTTTCCCTATTAAAATAAGACCAAACACTGTCACATTCGGACTATTGTTAATTATGCGGGGTGTCTCTAATGTCTAGACATATTGAATATTATAATTAAATAAGATATTCTTATAAATATCCCATTTAGAAAATGGTCCATATTCCCTGTGTTTAAATTTTAAGGACAGCCTGTTTAAAGAAATTTCCAAAAATGATTCAAAAAAATCATTTTTGTATAAGTATCTAATAGCAATAAGTAAGAATATTATGTTCGTTTAAATGCATAATATCAATGCAATAATTTAAGTTTGATTGATTTTAAAAGAAATGTAAATATTTGTACAATTCAAAACTGGAAACGGATAAAATAGATAAAGAAATAAATAACAGGTTTTCTAGTATACACACTTTTATTCGCACTTAAAAGAAAGAAATTAATTTCGTGAAACTATATGTTTATTATTAAGACACATTATTAAGAGGACAGATCATACAAACATACACTACACACGTGTATACGTAACCGTATCGGTAGTTTGCGCTCATGTTCTAGCATATGCGCGTGTGCGTGCAATACGTAATAGAAGGTTAAGCTAGGTTGACCGTCCATGATGCAGAGTGCATGCGTAACGAATAGTTCGCTCCGATCGCACGAGCACACACGTACGCGAGAGTAAAAACACGATACGTGCATGTGCCCGCTTAGATGATAAGCGGTGACACGACGTTATATCATCGTCTACGGGGCGCATGGCGCATATTGCAGCACGATCTCCACAGTTCTTTCACCCACTCGATTCGGTCGCGTTGCACTGCTCATACGTGCAACGTACAATACTGTGTAAAAGTATTAGGCCACCATACGAAAGTAGTATACAACTATTAAGTGGGTATCCTGAATTAAGAGGTGCAAAAAAAGCGGTTTTTCGTGAATTTCTTTAGGATGGAAAAAAAAAATTAATTCTATCGAACTTTTTATCCTATTTTCATACATATTTGAGTAGTCTGTACAAATTTTTTCAACAAGAAATATTCAAATTCAGTTGACTGTGACGCACATTTCTAGAGCACCTCACAATTAAAACCTCCTATCGGCGGGAAAGATATAGGTCGTAATTATTGATTTGACACAAAAAAACCAAAAGAAATTTTCATTTTCATACATTTTTCTTCTATGTGACCTAAAAAAATTCATACAAAAAAAATTTTACACAACTTTTCTATCAAGTTAAAGTAATTTTTTTCATCCAAAGAATTCGTTTTTTCTTTCAAACTTGCAGTAATTTCACATTTCACCATTTTTGCGGATTTTTCTTAGTCCGTACTAGTATCGGTCTACGTGTAAACTTAATATGTGTTTAACGAATGAATTTATCTCTAATATGTTAAGATACATAATCTAGATGAGAGGAACATACAATTTATTTATGCATCTCGCATAACTTTCCATATTGTGAATGTTTAATTTTAATATTTTAAGAATGTTTAAGAATTTAAGAAAATATAATATTACGTTGTCCCAAAAGTTTCTTTCGTTTTATTAATAATTAATTCATACACAATATTTTATGTTTTATGTTACATTACAAAATTCTGTACAATTCATTTCGCTCCATTACTGTTACAGCATCAATGTCTAAGAAATTAGACTGTCTATTTATATAAACACTGTCAGAGAAAATAATTGAATGTAACTCACGAAAGAAACTTTTGGGACAACCTAATATTTTTACATTAAGTGTGCGTGGACATATGTGAACACCTAAGCCTTTTACACAGTACTGTAAATCGGTTTGATCGGTCACATACAGTTGAATACTCTAAAGGAAAACAAAATTTAATAATTTTATTTATAATAAGAGTATTAATTTTTTTTAATCCTACTACTATTGAAAAATACAGCTTATAAACAAGTTAAGAAAACTGAGATACAGTCAACAGCCATTAGTGCACATAAAGTGGTCTTTGAGGTAGCTCATTTTATTTATTAACTGTACTTTTCAGTAATGAGAAAGGATCATGAAAATAACCAATACTTTAACAATAGTGGTTCTTAAATTCCTAACAACTCACAACTTTTTATTGAGTAGTCTGACTGTGACATTTTAAAAATTTTATAAAATGAAAATTATTCAAGGTATTCGTTCAAAATTGTGCTCCACGATTGATTTATATATTATTGAGTTGCATAAACGTTTTCATAAAAAAAATACGTAATAAAAGACACGAGCTATTCGCTAAGTCATTCTGAGTAAAAAGTTAGCTCGCGATTAACATGATTTTTATTTACCAGTGAACCAGAAGAAATGAAAAATCTCTAACACTATCAATATAATCGCAATTGTGTTCACATATATCCACAAACAGTTAATGTAAAAGTATTATATTTTCTTAAATTCTTGAACATTCTTAGAATATTAAAATTAAAGATTCATAATGTAGAAAGTTACACGAGGTACATAAATAAATTGTATGTTCCCTTCATCTAAGTAATGTATCTTAACTTATTAACTTATTAGACTTAATATCTGTATACTACCTTCTAGAATCCCGTAAAAACTTGCGACAAAAACAGTGAAACAAAACATGAAGAAGAAAATTGCATTCCCTCTTATCACTCATACTACCAAGTCAGTCAATTTGACTCATGTACCTCAAAATTTTTCTAAAAATCACTCAACTATTAACAGTGGTTTCACCTCGATTTTTAGGGACGACTATCATAATATAGAATTAATTTTACTGATAAATTATTTTTCTTCCCCTCTCTCAAATTATAAAGACACATTACTGTTGAGCGTAATTATAGCACCACCCATATTTTAAAATATTTCTCTCCTTCAACTTTTTATTTGGTATAAAATAAAATCAGTTGCATGAAATGAAAAGCAATTTCAGATAATATATTTATCATATTCTCTCAGATCGTACAATTGATCTATTTTCATTGCTATTCAAACGTTCGTAACATTTAAAAACGTAGGTGATCCTACGATTAGGTATTCTTCACAGTCTAGTTGTATATACGACAGATATAAGTTGATCTCGGTTGTTCTAGTGTTAATCCCTGTATAAAAGCAGAATTTCTCTTCTTGGAACTTTCACGTTGACCTTCTCATCGTGCGTAAGGCCCAGTAGCTCATTATACGGACAATTGACGCTCCTTTATACTATGCGTACAATACATTGAGTAATGATATATTTATATAATTTATATCTAACAAACAAAGATGGGTACTCGTGCAATTTGTTCTGCTGGTATAATCTTTTCACAGAAAAATTAATTAGTCACATTCAAGACCGCGATAAGGTTTTCTTTCATTAACGACGACTGGGAGAGAAAGTAGGAACTGGCAGTAGTATACTACCGTCTCTGGTTAGGCCTTTGTTGTGCAGACGCGCTGATCTACTGACCCGCTTATGTAAGAAACTTCACTGGCACACCCGTGTACCCTAATGTAATCATAAATAATTCCCGTTATGCTTGTCATACACATTAACCACTTTTACCGTGGATTCAGTTCCATTCAATGGAAAATATCGTATTCAGATTCCTGTACTTAATTCTACTGAATGCATCAACTTTGTTTTGCGCATGCTTTTAATTCTTATATAACTGCTTTTTACAAAGAAATGGTTGCCACTTAGGAATGATTTAGCGGTACTTTATTTATGCCTTTTATTATGCCTTTTATTATGAAACTAGAAGGCAAGATTTATAACTAAGTTAATGATTGTTAGTTGAGCTAAGGAAAAGACTTAATCGTTTTCTTCCAACAATATTTATTTAACTATTATCTACTCTTAACATTATACTTCGAATAAATTAAAATTAATCTTTATTTCAAGGATTTATTCCGTTTGCGTCCATCTAAAGATAATTCAAAATCTTGAAATTTTATTATTTTGTTAAGTATTAAATTATAATGGTTGGTAGAAAATATATATTATCTTTTGCTTTATAAAATACTTACGGAATCCCTAATTCTTTAGATCGCTCATGTAACATGTTTAAGACATTTTAATTATAGACATCTCGAGTGATTTCATAGAACTGAGAAGTATCTGATGTTTATATGTATAAATCGTTAGTTTAAACGCCTTCCTATTACTCTGTCATCCTATTATTCGAGTATGAAGGATTAATGAATAGTGGAAGGATTTGAAATACTTTGAAAACAAAATTTGAAAAAAATTGCTCATTTTAAGAGTCTTAACAAGCATCTTATTATTTGAACGTTCAAAGTTGAACCTGAATGCTAATAGTTACACTTTTCTTGTTATTAAATTTGTTGAAGTTTATTATAATATTTTCTAAAATATATGAACAAAATAAAATTTTTAACGATATCTTATCACGATTTTATTTGAAACAAATATTAAGATTTCGTTATACATTTAAACTTTGAATTACCATTTTAATTTTGACGTTTCATGTATCTTGAATAAAAGATAAAGGATTTTTCAGAAAAGACTTTAGGATTTTGTTTTTTAATGGCGAAATATCTATCAACATAGTTGTGGTGACTATAACATTCTTATTTTATTAAAAAACAAAATCCTAAATCTTCTATTGGAAAACCCTTGATATAAAAGCTCATACAAGCTTATTTAAGCTCATGTAAGACTGATAAACGATGGTCTTACTTTTATTTCGTACCTGACAGCTTTTTTATTTCGATACATTAATCCGAGCAATTAGATGTTTTTACGTCAGCGATTACCGATACAAGGGATTTCGTAAAATTTCCGCGATTGGTACAAGTTCTCGACGGTCGGGTGCAAAATTACGAGCAATAGTTTCCTCTTAGGCGGAAACTACGAATACAATCGTCCGTCAATAAATATATATAGCAGTATACACGGTCACCAGTGCTTCGTACACAGTTTAAACATTACGTAATACGTCTTGCGTGTTTTGCGGTGCGCATTACCTCATATCGAAGCAATTCTCGAGTCTAGCGCGGTCATTTTCCCACCGTGGCTACCCTCCCTCCTGGCTCAAATATGCGTGAACTTGTTTCCGTTTCAGAAAAGATACTCCACGGAAAAATAACTATTTCCTTCATCTTGCGAAACACAGGATGCTGGGTGATACAGCATGAATTTGCGTTAGAAATACATTGAAACCTATATCCCTGCCAATGATTCCATTTCGAATGTTTAATTATCGCATAACATTCATATAAACTCTTTGAATCGCTGCAGCGTGGGCTAAAATTCACTCGTACTATGACAAAAATATTTTTATTTATAAGTAGACTGCGAATCTTTATCCGTTTATAGGAAATTTGAATGTGTAAGAACCTACAAAATGCAAACAATATGCAAGAATATAAAAGAGATTGAAAGTAAAGTTCATGTTATAACATTTGCAGAATAAAATAAATTCCTATTTAGGTTCAATTTTTGTAGTCACGTTTGCGAACATTGCAAAGATTTTATTTTGCATAAAGATTCGCAGTCTATTTATAAGTAATCAAAGTAAACTTAGGTTTAACGGTAAGATTCCAGGAATGTATCAATCATTTATAATATTATATACTATATAATATCATAATGTCATAAAATAGTACCATATAAGAAGTCTATTTTGCAGTTCGTAATCACGATAAGTGAAACAGTCATATTACGATTCCTATTTTTTTCTCAAATTACATTTATCTGGTACTCTACTGTGATAAATATAACTGTTACTAATTATTAAACTATTCGATTACTGTGTTTTACTAGAAATGTGTGTTATATGATACTATAAAGTTTTTAATGGAAAGAGAAAAAGTAAAAATCTACTTCCCGATTTTAGTCGTATATAAAAACATGGAATACTGGAAAACACAAAAAATATACGTAACGTCTGATGAATATATTCTACGATTAACACGATAGTACTGTTATTTCGTGCTGCATAAATGAACACATTTTTTAGTTATGTTTAGCGCGTATTTAATATATTAGCTTGTATCGTCAGTGCATAAAATTCGTAGTTTAGTAGTAACTTTGGCAATTTTGAAATTATTTTAAAGAGCTTAAATAAGAATATCAAAAGCAAGAATCTGTTTTTTAGCCTAAAATAAAATAGTACCCCCTTAGAATGTCGTGTCCAATCAACCTAATAAGACGACCCCAGAAATAAAAAGTTATAACTTTGGCAATTTAAACATTTTCTAAGTATAATTTGTATGTTTTGACACATACTAAAGATCGGTTTAATGAACACATGAAAAATTTTTTGAGATAACTAAAAAAAAATGGCGGCGTTTCGAAAATTTTGGTGAAGGCCTTCGACACGAAAACCGCGTGGGCTGTCCCATCATTATATTCTTTAGGTTGCATGTGAAAAAGAAAAAAAAAATATTAGATTGTTTCTGGAGTTTGTCGCAAGAGAGTAGCAATTGGATTTTTGCGATTACTTGATTAATTTTATAATTAATTTTTTTTTTAAGGATAGTACCCACCTGGCGAGCGCTCAGGGTGACCAGACGCCTTAAACAACAAGAATACCGAAAATATAATTCTATTTTTAGATCCAGAATAAAACGGAACACCCCCTTAATGCAAGAATTGTTCAATCGTTCGGCACCTCTGTAACAGTTTCAATCCAGCCGCAATTTCCTATTAAAGCTAGTTTCGACAATTGAGTAGGAAGACAGCAGACCCTGCAATTTTCGTCGCGTTAGATCTAAGTCGTGGCTAGAATACGTCCTTGGCGGTACGATGTTGCGAGAGATCATGATCCGCGATTTGTACCGTCGGCGTCGGATTGCGTGTCCGTGCGCGATGCTACTTCCGTCGAGTAGTCTCGCTTTCGATAATACGGTTTCTTACTCGTTCGCGACTCACGAAACGATCCATAGATCCCACTGGCTCGCGGTGTTTACGTAACACGATATCGGCCGAGTATAAATTTGGGAAGAGGGGGGGGAGTGAAAAGTGAATCATCGATCACACTTGCTAGGCTGCAACATGGGCGACGGCTTCCTCTTTAAACCTTGAATGAGTAATCTGTCCCTGAGGTGACACGATCCACAAGAAAATCGGCCAGTGGCACACGAGTAGCCTTTTGGAATTCCTTTCGTCGGAGGGCGGGTCGAAAGTAATTTTTTGGACAGCAAAAATAATTTATTTGACGGAGAACTATGTAGAAAAATATTCAATGTCTGTACCACAGAAACAAGTATTGTATTTTTGAAATTTGAGATAAATCTGTTTATTGTTACTTAACCCTCTATGAGCAAAATTTTGTTTTGGGCATTTGGGCAACTTGCAAGGGCATTTAATTTGATACCTCAGGTCGATGGTGCTGCGAATCGTCATCAATATTGTTATTGATTATCAGAGATATCATATAATTTTAAGACGTATACGTCATCTTGTGAAAAACCAAATATTATTCGGACAAATTTCGGTATATTAGCATGTGTCCTGAAAGTTACACGGGCCCATTAAAATGTCAAGAAAAAAACATTGCATCAACATGCAATGTGTACGATTTAACCGGATTTCTAATTAGAGTATAGGAGGTCAAATGATTTTAGAATTCATTGTTTAGTTGATCACGAAAGCAACAAACGAGATAATTGGGTATTAAGGAGATAATTTGATTTCAACTTTATTCTTATTTATCAATATTTTGGGTTTCACTGCGAACCCTTAGCATGGTATTATAAACGTACGGTTTGTATTATTAATTACAACGTATTCGTGGATATTGCGCAATGTAAAAAACATGTATACCTATATGAAAAACAAGGTATACTAAATAAAGAAATAGACCACATTTACATTACACGTATAAAAGTAAATTTTCATTCATATTCAGCAAAGTAAGTTCAAATCATGGAAAATATTTAATAAATACTTAAGGAATTCACCAAGAAACATCACTTTACATGAATGTTAATAATGTTAGCAATCTGTGATCTTAGGAATACAAATATTTAAAAACTATCTTGAATGATTTTTTAGTAGCTTCGGATAGCTGCAGTAAATATATTTTTTAAACTGAATCTTATTATTACATTTAAAATAATGTATATTTCTCATAAAAATGAAACAATTATTTTTATCATATGCTAAATGAATTCTGGCTAATTTCACTTTGTTGAGAAAATCACTATTCATAAATGTACGCAATTAAAATTCATAGATTGCGTCTTGTAATGTTCGACATTACAAAACAAACGCTGTATAAAAATGAGTGTAATTTAAATATTCATATACTGTCTACAATATTCTTATCTAAATATAAATTTCGAACGATGAATAAAAAATGAACAAGTTTCTTTTTTTTACAGATTGAATAGTAAATAGAATTTAAATTATATAATTAAATTATATTTCATGTTGAATGGACAAAAATTGATTTGTGTAAATATCCAAACGAATATGTCGCGAATAAATCGCTAAAAATGTGATTTTATTTGACAACTATTATTCGAATCAAATTTTCTCTATCTCTGTCGTGTTATACGTACATTATAGTCGATGGTCGGTCTTTATACTTGTTCCCTCTACTTCGTACAGTAGATTTACTCGTTTCTTTGACATATCGAATGGATATCGACGGATACAATGAATATAATGCGTATTGTACGTACAACACACATGGGCACGCGTTGCATCATCGTTTGTTTTCACGCATTGTAGCAGGAATTTAATCTTTTCCTTCGTAACATGGTTCTATAATCGCATCGTTGATTTTCATTTTTATTACTAATAGACGATTAAATTGCCGTTCCACGCTAATGTTAAATTGCGTGGAACCAATTACTGGGATCACATTCCTAACGCGCAAAGAATAGTAATGCAGAGATTTAATGTAACAATGCTTTATATCATTTCCTTGTGTTACTTCCTTATATTACATTTTCACGTATTTGAAAATTTGCTATATTACATACTGTGCATACCATTCTTGAACAAGAGTGATATGAAAACCAATAGAAATAATAATATTACATAATGAATTATTTAAATTCTTTAATTACTTTTATAGTGAGATGAATGTAGAATAAATCGCAATTGTTATACATTCAACTTGTACTTCTAATCGCTTTTAACATACTTCAACGAAATTATATTGACATTTACATCTTCAACAAATTTCAAGAATTTTGTTATTAATTTTCAATTGTATAAGTAATTCTATGTTGATAAGTACTACATAGGATCTACATTTATCTTAACTTAATTTGTTATTGGTTACAGAAAATTAGCGTTCTATAAGGAACAATGAAGTTGATACATATACTTGAAATGTGATTTTTAAATATACGCTTAATAGTTTTGTTAGACCGTTGTGAAACATAAAATGTAAAATAATATATAAAATAAGATAATAATAACGGTAATAATTTGCAAATATTTATATTTAATAATTAATATTATTATTCAATGTACACGAGTATTTAATCAATTCTTGTACTAAATGGAAGGAATTTGAATATAGTTATCTGAAGTTCTGTAATTGCAGGAAATACATTGACACATGTTAGATATAAATTATTCGGATTTATTACTTGTTCGTTGCAATTATGATATCGTCAAGGTTTTCACTAACTATTATATTTAAACTTGTTGTCTACAGATATGAATAAGACCTCTCGACCCCACTCCTCTTTCTTCCCTCCCTCTATTCAGTATGTTCTATTTTAGATCAAACTTAACGTATTTGTCAAGATTCAAATCCACGCTGATTAATAAATGAAGACTTACATATGGGTATAGTCAGTTTGAGAATGTATACATTTTTTTCTTTACGTTTTGACATTAATTATGTGCAAAAATGGGCAAAAATTCTGAGAATGGATAACAAATAAAATAAAAGTATAGAAATTTTTTTGTGACGTTATTTCTATAGAATAGTTACATTTCCTTTATTTATTGTGATATGTCTCATTCTATAGTTCAAATTTTGAGTAATCGAGTAATCGATAAACAATATTTTTTATCTTTTTCTCGTCGTTCGATTATTTTTTCCAAAATAGAAATATTGTTACCCTCTGCTTATTAATCCTTTAAAAAAATATGTTTATTTTATATTTATAAGTATTAACAGATTAAATAATGTAAGTATAACAGTGTGCGACAAAAAGTGTTGTATGCGCTTACATAAACTTGTTTCGCGAAATAAATGGTTCATTCTAAACGTATGTAAAAGGAAAGGAAACCTATCAATTCATATTAGTTACTACCATTATTATTCTGGAAATGATAAGTCTCTTTTTACACACGTTTGTGTACATTTATGTAGACATAATCCTTTCAGTCATTTACTATATCCTTCGCATTAACAAATCTGTTACTATTTATATTACATATGTAGTAATTATGTTTTGTAAAAGGACTTTAGGAGGAGTCGAAACATGAATAAGTAAAACATATGTATACACTAAATTTCTTGTATACAATGATTTAAGAGATTTTTCTCGATCGTCCAAAGAATTTATTCGCATTTCCAAGTTGCTGTTTTCCATGCATTATTGATACATAACTTCTCCAAGTAATACACGAGCTAGTTATCCAAGTAATTAACAGTTTGAATAAAGATGATTCTAAACTTTGTAATTAATTGTGTAAATCGATATTTTATAATTGATCATTGAACGAACGAATTTGTACCGCAATAATCGTTCTCTCATTGAAAAAGTATTATTCCCGATGATTAGTCACGGCTTAAAAAAGTAATGTGTGTGTTTTGAAAATGCTTGCAACAGAGATAACATGGAAACGATGCGCTGAACGATGTTTGCATATCCTCACGTCAATTTTTGCTTATCAATCGGTATTTAAAATAACGATGTTAATCACTGTTTGCAGTAGCATCACGCGTGCGCTTTTTTGCACAAATTTTCATTGAAAAAACGTTGATAAACTGTAATTAGGGAAATACAAACAAATCTGTGCAAAATGGAAATATTAATACTGCAAAATCATATTTGGACTCAATATTGATTCTATGTATAAAGAAAAGTAGGAATTTGATTTGTATCAAGGAAAAGTCGATTATTATTATTAAATGATTTACCATACTATAATTAAAAGTCTCATTAAATCGAACTTATTCTTATATTTAAATAACATACTTCTATCGATATTTTAAATGTAATAACAAGATTCAATTTAAAATATAGATTGACACGAACTATTCGAAACAACTAGAAGATCATTCAAGACATTGTCTTCGATAGTTTTGTTATTATGATTATTTTGCAACAACGGCATACAAGTAACCTGACATTATTAATAATAATGAAACGAAAGATTTTACATAAAGAAACTATTCTTGATGGATTCACTTTCATTATATATAAAGTAAATTTTTTTTGAAATATCTAGTTTGAATTTTTCTTTTGAATTAGTTTTACGAAATTTATGAATGAACATTTACATTTATATACATAGGGTAAATTTGATCTGTTTCATAATTTAGTATACCACAATTTAGTACTCTTTTCTTTCCATATGTATCTGCTTTTATCATTGTACAATACCCATTAATACGATGTAATTAATAATATAAACCTTGCGTCCATAATTCCACATAAAGGGCCCACATTGACCCCTAAAATATGGATAGGAAGGTTAAAGTTGAAATCTGTTTGTTCTTTTGGCATTCCTGATCAGGTGACTGCTCCCGTAACTTTTCACATCTTAACTCTTTATCTACCGGGCTATTTAGAAGCAGACTATAGTTCAAAAAAAAATTTTCTACAGTAGCATATGGCAATCTAGCCTAACAATAATTCCTCCATACTGTTACTAGGTACATTGAAAGCCAAGTCTGTTTCCAAACACTGAACGTTGTAAGTAGACAACCACCAATACAGTAAATAAATTCGAATAACTAAATACTGCAATTAAAAAGTCTATAAATAGGCTCACGGTAAATAAAGTGTCAAAATGTCCACGAGTTATGTTTATATGTTGTCTTTAAGCGCCCATACTAAAGCCTAAAATATTAATTAAAAGAAGAAAGTTGGAATCGAATTATTTCCTTAGTATCCCTGTTCAGTTCACTGCTCTCGCGATCAAGTAAAAAGGATGCACGTTTTCAATTTATCTCCTGATGTGGTATTCAGTGTACAGCCTTCGCAGCAAGAATTCTAAAATCATTTGACCCACCATACGTATCGTCAGCGGTGGTATAACCCAGTCAAGATCGCCGACGGGCATATATGGCTAACCAGAAACAGCGGCGGTGCACAGATCCGAAAAGGTCAAAGCATTTCAAATGCAAATAGCATTTCTCTCGTATGGATGCATAATACCGGCCAGTGATTGCACGACACGGGGTCCAGTTGGTTACCGTAACATCATTTTACGGTTGATAATTACTCGCATCTTGCGGCCAGCCATGTCAAATCAAATTCCTAAAAGATTGGCCGGGTCACGTCGGGACGCATGCTGCATTCACTATCGGGTCCACTTTCCCTATGCCGCTCGCGTAGCCCGTAATGTCTTGTGTGCTGCCTCTAATTTCTTGTAATTTCGCATCGCTGACCGATATCCACCCAGGTCGCTGTAAAATGAACTATGAATTCAAAAATTTTTAAACGCTGAGAAAATTAATTCACGAATGTGGCGTCGTATTAAAGCAAATGTTGATTCTGAGTTTTCCCTGTTTTAATGGAATTAACTAACTTTAATGTGGACATGACTGGGAATGAAAAAAGGGGCACAATTATTGTGAATGAAGAAGTCAAGGTACTACAGTTACATTTTTGAAAATATTGTTCAGCAACCTTCGCATATGTGTACTGTTAATATGAACCACTGAATTAGTGAAACGATGATTGGAAGGATTGTTTCAAAACTCAGATCAAAGTCCCTTAATATTGTCAATTCTTTGAGTATATCCATATTCCATACATTCATATTTATATTTATAACACTGCAAAGTTTTTGTACTTACTTATATTTGTACAAGCTAGGCCAAATGAATGTGTTACAGGGAAAAGATGAATGATTCAAAATGTGCTATATTTGTAAGACTATATATTTTTTTAGAAGTGCAATGGTGTATGTGCATTTGTTGGTTGGATTAGTTTTTTCAATCGAGCTGCATATTTCTTTTACATAGATTGAATCCTTTCGTCATTCGACGTAAAAATTAATAGGGTAAAGTGGTAAAAAAAATGATTAGTTCTCTACATATTTTAAATAATTATCTTTAATAAAAGATAACCATTGATAATTCTAGTTTTAATAAGTACAGATGGGTAAATATTTCGTGCCAGTTTCTTATTCTTAATATTACAATTGTACTTGTTTTGGGAGATGCAATTTTTCGACGATGCGAATATTAGTTCGCATTCACCTCTGATTAGATTAGAGAATCTTTTCTGAATAGCAAGTATGAATTTGCGAGACCCTTTTCAAATTTGAACCATGGCTGTATTTTTATTTTTATCCATTCTCTTAATAGTTAAACTTAAAATACATATTCCTCTTTATACATACTACACTTTTTTGATCTGTCTTTTATTGACATTATTTGCATTATTTTTATTTTGATAAGGGAATTCGAATTTTGAAAAGAGAACCAATTAATATTTTTCCAACTTACTTGTTTTTTAATCATTAGGAATAAAGTTTGCATTTAAATCAATAATATTTAATGCAGTCATAACAAGTCATTCATTACTATTGTCAAATGTTTATGTTTATACTTTGTATTTCAACACTTAACCCAATATTTTTAATTTTATATTTCAATTTATCTATTTTCTTATCAGTTCCTGATTAGTTTAGTGCTTTAAAGAACAAATAGATGAAAACGTTAAATAGAAATGTTGAATGGTTTGTTATGACTGCTTCTTACGATATTAAATCGTTCAATACCATTGATTTTAATATTCACTGTGCTGAGAATAACTTTTGTATTATGGAAATGTTTGAAAACAGTCACAGTCTTTGAAAGTAACTCATCGGCGCGGCGGCGTGTATCTTGAACGTTAGACATCAGAGTATCGACCAGTTGAAAGCCGGTTTTTAAGTAATTAAAGTATGTACGTGTTGGCAGCGAGTGAGTTATCGCCAAAGAGGAACGAGTGAATGTTGATGTAACGTAAGAGAAGAATTATGTGTATAATTATCCGTAAAATGTTTCTATATTCAATTATTCGAATCAACTATTGTGAATGCCAAACATTGCATAATCGCATAATGGAATGACACTTGTCGAAGACGCGATAGTAAAACTTAAAAAAAAAAAAGAAACAAAGACTTCTTATCCACACGAATTAAATTTAAAAAAATTTGCGACATATATTATTTATATCCCATAGTGCAAATCTGAATGACTATGTTGACAGCAGAAAGTAGTATTAAAAGTAGACAGTCGATGACAGGACCTGTCTTTATATTCAGTTTTGTTAGAAGTAACAACGTAAATCACAGAGTGTTATGGTTCCTTTGTTTGTTTTTCGTAACCAGTTGTGTTGTTATATCAGCCCTAGGATAAGATAACGCGATACTCGAAATGGCAATTTAAATAACGTAATTCCAGAAGCGCGCGGGTCTGGTTGGAAGAATGCGTCACGGAGTGACAAGAAGGAACAATTACTTGTTAAGGGATATAATGTATTCCGCGCAATAGTCATCGATCAAGTAGTCGTGTGGGATCGAAAAGCGCACGTGTTACGGAGTCATTACCGTGCGCACAAGAGACAAAAAGATTCTCTTTAAGAATTTTTATTTCACATAATAAATAATTCTGTAATACCAATCTTTTTATGTACAATATTAGATATGTTAAACTAATGAAAAGAATTTGTTTTGCTATTTTTACTATTTTTTTTCATTGTTATAGTCACACAAAACTAGTCCCCGTTTTCATTGGTTGACACGATAATTTGACATTCAATCATTCGAAAACAAAAGATCAAAAAGATTATTAAAATATAGTTTTGTTGCTAATCTTTCTACTAGAATCAAACACCTCTGAATCTTTATATAATTTTGATCATTTAAAAATATACAAAACTATATTTTAATAATCAGTTTGATTGTTTGTTTCCGGATGATTCAGTGTCGAGTTATCGTGTCAACCATGAAAAAAGAGACGAATTTTATGTGGCTATTATCATTAAAAAAAAATAATTAAAAATGAATAATAATACTTTGTCTATTACTTTAACATGTCTACTATTATGGATACAATTATTGACACTCCATAATTATTTATCATGTGGAATAAACATTCGTAAAAAATTCTTTTTTCTTTTGCGTACAATAATAGCCTTTCAAGGGAGGAGATCTTTTGTTTTTATTGCATAAATGAACGATCCTTAACAAATTTTTTCTGTAACTTCAACTATGCATACAAACGCGTACAAAATTTCAAATAATTTCATTGAACCATTTGTTTATAGATTCATGAATAGAACCTTATTTTCAGCATTCTCGTGTCTCCCCCCTTAATTGTTCTCATTGAGAAACGAAGCACGCGATCCGCGAAGGAAGCTTCGCAAATATTTGAAACGGCCTTGTCAGCGTTAGTTCCTACAAGTTTTACGTCACAGGTCAAGCACATAGGGGACACTGAAAGCGAGTCGCGCTATCGGTGCACCGCACTTCGGGCTCATTACGTAACGGCGCTGCGCATTGATAAGGAAATAAGCCGGCCGCCTTGACATTGCCGGCTCCGTAAATACGAACTAGTTGTTCTTGTTGAAGATTCTTGCGTCGTCGATGCAATAAGTCTGCGACCCTGCGCGCAGGGCTGTGTTCAGATTTTATAAACCCCTAGGCTGTAGGTACTGCTTTATGTCTTTAGGATTTTCGTTCTAATAACAAAATAGACCTGTCAATTAAGTCGCGATAGACATATTAATGTAAATATACAGTGGGCGTAGAAAGTATTCGTACACCGATCAATTTCCAAAAAAACTATGTAAAATTGTAATTTATTAACTTATTTTTTATAAACAATGACATTCTACATATTCTCGGAAATCTCTAGAATAGATTACAAAATAGCTATTTATGTAAGTTGCGAAATTAACAAGAAAAAAACAATTAACCGATAGAATAATTGAAGCAATACGTATTCGTACAACTGTTTAATTGTTTTTTTTCTTGTTAATTTCGCAACTTACATAAATAGCTATTTTGTAATCTATTCTAGAGATTTCCGAGAATATGTAGAATGTCATTGTTTATAAAAAATAAGTTAATAAATTACAATTTTACATAGTTTTTTTGGAAATTGATCGGTGTACGAATACTTTCTACGCCCACTGTATATTTACATTAATATGTCTATCGCGACTTTTTGCGATTTGTCATTTTTTACCCGTTTTTTTGGCCAAAAAAACGTAATTTTGATTATGTATATTCGCCGAATACGCCGATATGGCTTGACCAATCGGAATGAATCCTGTTGCATCCTGTAGAGCATGTTCACCCGGTGATCCTGCTGTCAAGACTTTTTGCGAAACCTCTTGCATCTTGTCGAATATTTCTTCCAGTTGGTCGCGTAAAAGAAACATTTTGTGATTTGTCATTTTTTACCCGTTTTTTTTTTAAACAGAAACATTTTGTCTTGCTTCTTACTCCGAGACGGATGGACCAATCAGATTGAAACTTCTTGCATCTGGAAGAGCATTTGCCATTTGGTCTCATAACAAAACATTTGTCCTTGTCTTATTTTTTACCACTTTATATCACTTTTTATCGCAAAAAGCGTACTATTTCACGTATGTTTGGCCTGAAACCGATGAAATTGATGAAACCCCTTACATTTTGCTGCCGGAGAGGTTTTCGCAATGATCACAGATGCAAAAATTTATGAATTTCTGTATTGTTTATAACTATTGTTATCGCAAAATTCCTATTATATGATGTAACTCGGTGAGGAAATTACCGAGCGCGATGGAACCTTCCGCATTTCATAATAGATGAATTCGTGATGTTCCCATTTGCAATTATACAGGGTGTCCAAAAAATGTTGGAGGTCCTTGAAAAGGTTTGTTCCGCGGGGGAGGGTTGGTTGAAACAATTTTTCCTTAGCGAAAATGTTGCTGGAGGCTTTGTTAAGGAGATATTCCAGATGAGCCGGCATACTCGCGCTCTGATTGGTCGGGAGTTTCTGTTTCTGGAATATCTCCTTAACAAAGCCTCCAGCAACATTTTCGCTAAGGAAAAATTGTTTCAACCAACCCTCCCCCGCGGAACAAACCTTTTCAAGGACCTCCAAAGTTTTTGGGTCATCCTGTATATTGCTCGTAACTGTTGTTATTGCATGAAACCTATTGGTTATAGATTGCCACTAAAAAGAGTGAAATAAAATAATTTGTTGGTAAAAACATTTAACCGACTTCAAAAAAGGTACGGTGGAAAGTATGAAATAATTTCTAGTTAATTTATATGAATACGCATTAGCTCTAGATATAATTGTTTATAAGTATGGGAAAATGCAATGAAAAGCATGGAATAATTTCTAGTTAATGTATATGAATCTGCATTATCGACCGAGCACTCCACATTATCGGCAGAGTGATCTGCATTATCGACCGAGCAATCTACATTAACGACAGAGCAATCTGCATTATGGGCCGAGCACTCTACATTACCGACAGAGTAACCTGCATTATCGATCGAGCACTCTACATCACCGACAGAGCAATCTGCATTATCGGCCGAGCACTCTACATTACCGACAGAGTAATCTGCATTATCGGCAGAGCTCTCCACATTACCGACAGAATGACCTGCATTATCAACAGAGCACTCCACATTACCGTCAGAGCAATCTGCATTATCGGCCGATAACCTATCAGATTTAACTCAGACCAACCAAAGCATCTGGCGGATTTTTTCACAAAAATTGTGTCGGTAAAAGTCGATATTGCAGATTGCTCTGTCGGTCATGTGGAGTGCTCGGTCGATAATGCAGATTACTGATCTTTATACGACTTAACAATTATTGTGTACATAGTAATTCCTTATTGAGTTGTTTGTCTTTTGTTTGTTACTCAAAATATCTTATCTCGATGATAATTTTACTCATTTCTGGAGTATATAGAATAACAAGAGATAAGAATGGAAATCTATAGTCTCTCCACGCCTGCTATCAATTATAAATGAGTATTATAAAAGGAATTTCTTTAGATAATCTTTCAAAATGGATATAATTTAGAATTTGAAATTGAAAATCGATCATAGGAGATTTTTCTACTCGAACCTATTGAATAAAAACGACGTTTCGATATGTCAAACACATAACGCTATACTTCTAGGTACTGTGAACTACTTTGTACTCCACTACAAAAAATGTTCTACTTATTAATTGTAATATTAATAATTAACACTAATTTCACATGTATAATTTAGAACGTTTCAAGGTATGGTAACCTTTGAAATAGTTTTAATTAATTAACCGTTTCTAAAA
>NW_026531940.1:0-3620 GCF_026283585.1 Hylaeus volcanicus | reverse complement strand
AGGCGTTGCTATTACGTACCGTCGAATTATTTCAAATATTCTGGCAATTGATTCATGGCGATATTTTCTTTCAAGGTTATCTGAAAGTCAACGTATAGCAGGTCGTTGAATTCGTTTCGACGTCGTCTACAATATTATGAAGTTAAAAATACCCAGTTGTATTTAAAGATATGAGGGCGACCTTGATTTTTTGTTGAAAATCTATTTTTTTCTTACTTTAAGCAATTGCAATTTCTTGTCGGTTAAATACTGATTAACTTTGGTAAGAAACATTTTTCTGTCAGACCATCCGAAGGGGCTGAAAAACCGTGGGGACTAATTTGTGCCGCACCCTGTGTACCGACTCCAACAGTGTAATAAAAGCCATAATGAACTTAAACGAAAAGAATAACTACGAAATGATTAAAAATATTCAGAAAACGTACACCAAACTTATAAATCAAAATCAAAAAGATACAGTGGGTGTAGAAAGTATTCGTACACCGATCAATTTCCAAAAATACTATGTAAAATTGTAGTTTATTAACTTATTTTTTATAAACAATAACATTCTACATATTCTCGGAAGTCTCTAGAATAGATAAAGTACAAAAAAAATAGCTATTTATGTAAGTTGCGAAATGAACAAGATAAAAACAATTAATCGATAAAAATGTTGAAGCAATAAGTATTCGCACAACTGTTTAATTTTTAAGACTTCATTAAAAAAGAAAAGAAATTTACATTAATTTATAAATATATAATACTTCCTTCGTGGGATTTCCTTTTGATTTTATAACTATTGTAACTCTTCTAAGCATTAAATTAACTAAATTATTAGTTATTCAAAGTGGGATCTTTTTCCATTCCACTATTAGAGCCATTTTTAAAAGTACTTTACTGAAAATTTGATGTTTTCTAATTCGTACGGAGCAATAAACTAATGTGTTTACGTTAAAAACTCTACTGTAAATGGTTCGTCATAAGAATCGTACAAATACTTATTGCTCCTATACTTTAACCCACTTTTTGCATTTTTTTGTTAATTTCACAAATTATATTAACTTGTAAATGTTGTTTAGACTATATCTATCTTAATGATTTCCGAGAATATGTAAAATATTGATTATAAAAAAAAAAGTTAAGAAACTACAACTTCACACAAAAGTTTTTTTGTACATTGATCGGTGTACGAATACATTCTAGACCCACTGTAAGTATTGCCTGGGTACCTTCCCACCAGGGCATTACTGCCAACGAAAGGGCAGACCTCATTGCAAGAGAAGTGCCAACAACCATGACTTCAAATAAAGAAATTGAAAACCCATACCAAGACTTGATTACACTAATACAACACTCATCGAAAAGAAGAATGGAATAAAATATGGAACAACAAAACAACAAAAACTCACGATATAACACACAACTTTTACCAAACAGTACCCCAAAGCACCATGACCAGGAGAGAAAAAATAATAATGACTAGATTGAGAATTGGACACTCAAAAATCACAGATGAACACCTATTAAAGAAAACGGACCCTCCCCACTGCGACCCTGCAATAAGGAAATTACAATTGATCACCTACTGTACGAATACAGAAGATTTGAACTACAAAGAAGGAACTACAACCTAAACCCAGAAACAGCACTAATATCCCAGAAACATGTACAAAATACCATCAATTACCTCAAGGACACCAAACTTTACAGTAGTATATAGCATCGTTAATTAATCAGAAACCCAATCGAATTCGTCGCTAATTACCATGCTGTAGATGCGACGTAAAATAAGTCCATATAAAAAAACAAAATTTCAATATATTTTCCGTACCATTTGTGTTTTATTATATCAGAATCCTGAAGCCTTGGAAAATCTTTTATGTTCGATTTATTCCTGATGTATATTTGAATTACCGAGTTCTTTTACTCTTAAAATAATTTTACTTCGAGTTTCTAGTAAAATGTATGATCACAATAGGTCCCGTTCAATGCGCGTTAAATATAATCCCCATAACATAGTGCCCTCTTTTTGCCAGAGGCGTCGGGGTTACTAAAAGGCACACTCCAATGTTTGACCAAGCTGCGTAAATATAAACGAACATCGTGTATATCGACATAAGAGGAGGACAATTCGAATGTGCTCCCAGCCTCCCTGTTGGCAAACATTTTAACAGGATTAGAGCACACTTACCGGGGCTAATCTGACCAAATAGTCCTATGGGAAACCGCAAGGTTTAAGTAGCTGTCATAGAGTTGTCGGCTCTGCGTGATTTACGCTCTACCCAAATGTATTTCGAACAAAAGTAAATGTTTCTCCTCAAAAAAATCCTTGGAAAACACTGGCAGGTTTCCAAAGAAGTACTTCGAAAATTTTTGGAATAAAAAATTGAAACGTCAGGAATATTAAGAATATTTATTTGGGCCATATTGTAATGTATTGTAATGTGAATGTTGGATGAATGTTTATATTTAAACCACTAGGTATGTTTGTATGTTTTATAGTTGTCAGTTATGTTTATCAATTTGTGTTAGTAATTTATTGATTAGTCATTCTATTTGTATTGCGATTTGATTTTGTCTGATATATTGTGTGTTGTCTTGGAATTTTGACAGTTTTCGCCAAACCTTTAAATAAATATCCTTACAATATTGAGTAGCTTACTATAACTATTAATTTTCTTATTTATACTATTACTATTAATTCTAATCAACGTTTCGGTAGACACTTTTCGATTACACTTTTGGATAAAGTAAGATGGATCTTCATTCTATTTTAACAAAAGCAAGAAATTTCCCTTATAGCATAGTAAAATTGTAAATTCTAACCAAACGCAAAAACGTTGATATAATAACACTACTTTACAAAAAAAAAAAAATGTACATTCCATGCCACAATTTTTTTCTTATGTATTTTGGCTTACTAAACTCGAAAATCGCAAGAAAAAATTTTTCACTGGATAAGTTTTTTTTATATGAATTTTTGAAATTTTTTTTTATTTTTTTCTGACATACGTTCACATTTTAGGCCATATCTCGAATTAGAAACCTCCTATTGAGTCGCGCAAGACGCCATTTTAAAGGTAATCGAATTTCCAACAATTGTTTTTTACATTATTTTTCAATCGGTTCAATAGTTTAAGTGTTACGAGGCAATATATATGAGAAACTTTGATTTTTTCGGTTAAAATAGAACACGAATATTTCTTCCATCGCCATGGAAAAATAGAAATTGTCAAATTATGTCCAGTTTCTTATTGTCTACGTATAGATCGCACTTTTACAAAGAAAACAAGCTTTTGTTGAAGAAAATCTATGGATAAATAGCTAAGTTAGGAACAATTGAGTAAAGGTACAAAAATCCCAATTTTACTCTGTTTTTGTATTTTTTTCCTATTTATATAGGAAACATTTATTTAATTAATTTCGATTAGAAATAATTTCGGCCTTTGCTTTGTCTTCTGTTATTCGTTAGGTTTGTTTCTCTGATGAGGAACCAAATGTAGTCTCCCAACATTCTTTCATCCGAATATCCTTGATAGCGCTGCTCAACAGTTTAGGGCTTCTGGCTCGGCAGAGTATGAATTATAAGGAACTTGTTGAAGATTTGCTAATAAATTATGCAAAAATGGGTATGGAAT
>NW_026531939.1:0-6833 GCF_026283585.1 Hylaeus volcanicus | reverse complement strand
ACGGAAGAATTGAGATAAACGTGTCTAAAAATTGAAATGTCACAGCAAGGTAACTAATACGATTAATATCCTTAAGGGGAGAAACCACATTAGAAGGCCAAATATTAAGCGTTTTCGTGATCTTTTTATAAAGAAAAAATTGTACTTAATATTTTTCTAACTTTGAAAGTATCTTAGGTATGTTTAAAGATACATTTGGTAATTTTTTAATGGGAGGCGCGGATACTACACTATTAACATGTCTTCTAATAATATAAACTAAACTGCGACCAAAAAATTTGAAACTTGGAATTTTTGAGATCATTGCAGCTTTTTGCAATAGAAAATATACTTTACACAATGATTTCATACCAGTTTTTAGTTTATATTTAAGGCATTTAAATAAAGGAAATGTATGTAAGGTTGGAAAACGATCGGTCAATTAGCTTTTGACTTATCATTTCCACGGATGTGAGAAATGTAGTTCCGAAAAAAGGCGATATCTCAAAGATTTCTGTATGAAATGAACTGTACAAATTACCAAATGTACCTTAAAACGTACCTTAAATATTCTCAAAGTTAAAAAATCTTTATATAAATTCTTCTCTATAACAAAAAATGTCTTAAAAAACATTTAATATGAAATGATGAAAATTAACATTCATTTTCTTTAATCGCTTGCAGTTCAACTTTTTTGCAACTACTTTTTCCAGACATAATAAAATTATATTAGTTAAAAACAACCTGTTTTCTCTTTAACCCCGTAACTTCTATAATGTTGAACACTTTCTAAATTTCTAATGCATTTGAGAGAGAAACATTCGTTTTAGAGCACATTATTTGTTTCACACACTATATATTGTTGTGGTAAAAATAAGTTTTGGTTAAACGTATAGTATTGTTACAAAACAATAGTAAAGATCTGTCTGTTTAGTCATCGTCAAGGTGGTAAACCTTTAATCGTCTGAATATACATACTAACCTACTGTCATCGTTTTGGTCGTACGTCGAAAAATTCTACACAAATGCATCGCCATCATTCAACAAAAATTTATCTCATGTCGTATTTAACAATTCGTTAAATTAAAATAAAATTTATCCATTGGTTAAAGTAATTATTAAACACAGGCTGTTTCCCTGGGGAACAGGCACGTTTATCACAAATTTCCCATCCCATGTCGAGTAACATGAGAACTATCGAGGTCTACCTATCATAAATACTACAACATCTTTTAAATTAGATAAAAAATAAGCAAATCAATTCCCTTGATAATTCTATTGATAATGTATAATTGTATAATTAGTTCCCTGTTTCAATAACGATCATCAAAGATTGCGTCATACCATACTTAACAATTATATAATTTAACAAAAAAGTTTAAAATACATGGGTCAAATTGATTGCCTATGATACGATAGTTCTAGTGTTAAATAATTATTTATCATTCTCTGAGTCCTTACGACTTACAGATGTATATACGTTATCTACAAAGTCCGTTCCGAAGAATATTAAAAATGGCCATTTTCGAACAAATATTATCCTTAATAATTTTACGAGTAGTGTAAGTAGATGTCAGATAACGAACTGAAAGCAACAGGTACATCGAACGTCACAACTGTCAATGTCTATCTAAAATGGAAAGTCTCACGAGTAAATGGCATCTAATAAGTGGGTGCCATGTGAGGCGACATCGCGTTCATTTTGGGTGGTCGACCAAATCCACGGGTGCCATCCGGACCAGAAGGCATCCTCGTCACGTTTTCTGGCAAGTGCGTCAACGCGATACCACTGTTGCTCCTGGGTCGACAGAAAGTGCTCTGATCAGCCCCGGAGGAACACAATGACAGCCTTCTGGTGCCTGCGTCGAAGCCTGAGTCTCGGCTGCAGGTGGACAACCTCCTCAAGAATGGCCCGTAATCCGCGGATCCGCGACGACTAGGGTGGCAACAGACACCATTGCACTCAGAACCTGAACTCGAGCAGCAGGAGAAACGTCGATTCTCTTGATAACAGTAACTCGGTGGAAAGACTGGGTGACAGTAACCGGCCTCGGAACCAGTGGAACAGGCGGAGTAACGTCTGCCGTAGTTTCCTGTTTCCGAACTGGAACCGGAACAGGAAGACAAACGACGTAGAATGAAGCCATTCTCGGAACCGGACACGGAGCACGCTGACAATCGGCGTGATAACCACGCATCTGGCGATGGAGGTCCTGCAATAAAATGATTAATATGTAGGTGAGTGTTTACATTTATCATCTCGCAATATATTCGCGAACGCTAACTTTCGCGGATATTTGGGGCTTAATCCTTTGCACACGAGAGGTAACTCTCAGTCACCATTAAGTTTCACGCAGGCAAATCTACGACACCTAATGTTTCTTTAGGTGTAATTTCTTTGGAGCTCCAAGTGTCAATAAAATGATTGTCGATGAAGCAGGCAAAGGTCACCTTTTCCTCCAATTTCAAATTAAAGATCTCATTTTCGAAGTCAATCTAAGCTCCGTGGCAAAAGAATGCTTTGAAAGCATCTCGAGTTCAAAGTCGAGTGCAAAAGGTTAACACTTTCTGACTCTCAGTCTCCATTAGGTTTCACGCAGCAAATCTGCAATACCTAATGTTTCTTTAGGTTTAATTTCTTTGAAGCTCTAAATGTCGATAAAATGATTGTCGGCGAGGTAAAGGTGACAACAAAATTATTCTTAAATCTAGATAGCTTAGAATTCATGGCAATAGAATACTAAGAAACATTTCGAGTTGCTGGCAGATACCAGAGAAAAAGATCTCGAGTGCAAAGGGTTAACACTTTGGGACGGGACGAAAGTTTTATTAGAGGTGAATTAGCAAGTCTAAACGACTTTTTGAATATTTGAGTTGAATATTTTCTATTTTAATATTGTACATATCCTTCTATCTTAACCCTGTATACTATTACGTCACCTCGGAGATCAAGATATAGTGGGTGTAGAATGTATTCGTACACCGATCAATTTCCAAAAAACTTTTGTGTTAAATTGTAGTTTATTAACTTTTTTTTTTATAATCAATGATGTTTTACATATTCTTGGAAATCTCTACAATAGATGTAGTCCAAACAACAATTACTAGTTTATATAATTTGCAAAATTAACAAGAAAATACGAAAAAGCGACAGAAATATAAAAGTAATAAGTATTTATACGGTTCTTATGACGAACCATTTACAGTAGAATTCGTAACATAAACGCATTAGTTTATTGCTTCGTACGAATTAGAAAACATCAAATTTCCAGTAAAGAAGTCTTAAGAAATGCTCTAATAGAGAAATGGAAGAAGATTCCACCTCGAATAATATCGACATTTAGTTAATTTAATGCAAGAGTTGCAGCAATTATAAAATCAAAAGAAAATCCCATGAAGCATTAATCATTTATAAATGAATGTGAATTTCGTTTCTTTTATGAAGTTTTAAAAATGTAACAATTGTACAAATATTTATTGCTTCTATATTTCTATCGATTTATTATTTTTTCATGTTAATTTCGCACTTTTTATAAATAACTAATTTTATTTTGTACCTTAATTATTTTAGAGATTTCCAAGAATATGTAGAATATCATTGTTTATAAAAAATAAGTAAATAAATTACAATTTCACATAGTTTTTTTTGAAAATTGATCAGTGTACGAATACTTTCTACACCCACTATATGTAGACATTAGCAAAATTGTTAGAAGATAGGGACAAGGAGAAGCAAATTTAATGTAACAGAATAGCAGATGCAACATATAACCAAAGCTATAGACATATAGTCACGGTGGTTCCCGGAATACTTAACAAAAATGGAGAAAGGAGACAGCCAAAGGTTGGTAGCAAGTGTGAGGTCCGGAAATATGGAAGTAGCAAAAATAAGTACTGCATGAAAGAAGAGGAAAGGAGGAACGAATTTTGTATAATGAGAAGAGAAACGTTAAAACACATGTTAAGCGACTATCATGTTTTGGTAGAGTGCAAGATAAGAGAAGTGTATGATATATTCGTATTTACAGAAACAAGACGCTTACGAGTAGTGTAGTAGAGGTCAGAATTGGGTTTGAAAATATGAAAAATGTTACGAATGGAATTAAAACAATTTTATGGGACGAACATACTCATCGTAATTTTTCCCCAAAGTCATTTTTTTCCGAGTTATCAGGGTTAATAACGGTTTTTTTCTTTTTTTTTTTTTTGGTTTTTAAGGAAATGTATACTTTTAATCTTTGCATATCGTAGACATCGAAAAGAGTTCAACCATGTAACATGACCTTTAAATGACGTTCAATCTAAAAATGTAGAGTAACTTCAGTTATACGAATGCATTTTGTATAATGTATATATACAATTATTTGTTTGTACTCAGAATAACTTCTACGCGTGTAGCAAAAGGAATACATGGTACTGATTGTTCGACAAAACGGACAGACGTGTTCGATACTACATTTTCGAACATTGACTATTATTTTCTGAACTGATCACAAAAGTTGGAAGGGATAGCTAATAAGTTTTTGGTATCGGAATTGCTCGGTTATTCTTACTGTCATTTCCCTAGACCTAGTTGGATAAACAAGATTTCACTGCAATAATATTATCATTCTTCTGTTTGAACGTATTGTTTCTCTAAGGAATAATTTTGAACAATTAATGTAAGTGAAATAAAACAAATGAGCCTTACACGTTCAATTTGTTTTACTTCATATTTCTAGATTGGAGGTCATTTCAAGGTCATTTTATGTTACATGGTTAAGATTGTTCCAATATTGGCTACAATATGCAAAGATTAAAAGTACGCAGTACCGTTTAAAAAAAGAAACGCTAATAACCCTGATAACTCGAGAAAAAAAAGGACTTACATTAGAGAAAAAAATATAATGACTATTTTCGTCCCATAAAACCATCTTAATTCCGTTTGTAATTTTTTTCATATATTTAATCCCAATTTTTTAATATTCCACTACATGCACAATAAAATCTTTCGAAAATGAACATTTTCATTTAGGTTTCATAAGGTATGATAGAAGTGATTAACAAAGTGATAATTACTGACATTTGCAATTTGGATTGTTGTATAGATTTCACTTTTCACCTGGATTATCAAACCAAACGAAAAATGAATCATTGCTTTACCAGTCTCGCAATGAGGCATAAATCGTTATTTACTGGATGTAAATAAAGCCAAGTTTCAAGTTTCGATACTTTCCCCAGTTGTTGCAAATGTCTATTATCGTACTGTTCCTACGAAATCTTTCCGCTGTATTTTCAGTAGTTAGATAAGGTTTTGAATATCGGAAGCTAACGGTTGATAGGACATTGCTTTCTTGATTGCTAAGATCAAAGTCACCATTTCGAAAAAGAAATCTTACACTTTCACAAATTTGATACATGGTTACCATACACTTTGCAAATGATTTTAACAGTGTCTGTTGTACTGTCTTTTCACACTCATACAAGATACAATGGCGCTAATGGTTTTTGCTCAAGCTCATTTTAAAATTTAATCTATGAATGAAAAATATCTAATAATTGCTTTCATCGCATGCTGTAGACTTCCAAGACTCTCTTTCAGAGACATAAACCGAAGTTTCTATAAATACATCATTAAGATGCACAAAAGATGTCTTTTTAAAGTTACATAAAAATACTTATTACTTTACTTATTACTTATGGGACATTACTTATGGGATGACCTAATATTATAACACTTTGCATCTGAAAAATTATAGTAATTTTATACAATTTCGTGTTATTGCGTTTGACCGAAAACTTGTATTGTTGAAAACCATTCTGGTTTCGTTTTTCACTTTTAAATGTAATGAAACGGAAGTAAATAAATGATTGAAGACGTCAGGCTTTGTGGTTGATTACACTATTCGCTGAGCTACGGGATTGTGTTAGCGTTTGATTACATTGATCGCTGAGCTATGAGATTAGTTTTGCGTTAATAATAAATTATTTTTGCCTTTCCTGTATTCTAGTAAGTCGTACCTTGAAAGGGATGGCCCGGGTAAGCGTGGTACATTGGGTAACCATGGTTGGTTAGAACAGGTTTCTTATGTCTGGCTCTTCCATCTTCAGCCTCGGATCCACTGGCGCAACTCGAGGAGTTGTAAGCTTCCTCTTTGGCCAGCCTCGTCACGGCACTTTTCTTCGCCGGTTGCTGTTTCCTCTTCTTGTCGCTGGATTGTTGCAGCTCGAACACCTTGGCATCACCGAAGGTCATTTGTAAAGCAGTACGAGCGGACGCTGAATCAGTGAACTCGACCATGGCGCACTCGTCGCTCGATGCCAACTCTGGCCTTTTAGCGATTGCTTGTCGCACCTGATAATTTGAAGGTTACATGGTACTTTTAGTTGCGGTTATCAGCAGTCGTCTCTTCGTAGTAAACGCAACCTGGCCACCGCGGTATGTGGCATAGTACGAAGAGCACGACTGAATCGATAACAATACGTTCCACGAAATCAATTTGTTATATCACGTTGGCATATGCAACGGATATGACAACATACATATTTTTTCAAACCAGAGCTGGAAATTTGCGCCTTTTTGATCTACGTTTTGTGATACTTTTACAACCTTTTCGAACATTTTTACGACCTCTAAAAGAAAAGGCCTCGTCTCATATCCAGAAAAGCGTATAGATATTTCATATACAAGTTGGGACAAGTAAGTGTAACAAACTATAACTTCGTTACCAGTAAAAATTTTAGCCAAATCCAAAATGGTAAGAAATTATAATACTTTATTAAACGTGCTTTTTGCTAAATACAAGTCATAAAAACAATAAGATATTATAATTTCTATAACATGTGAATAAATAATTATTTTAGTATCTTTATTA
>NW_026531938.1:0-1573 GCF_026283585.1 Hylaeus volcanicus | reverse complement strand
TAGTGCCCGCGGTTCACTCATCCCTCCACTCTCGCGGACCACCTCCGACCTGGGGTGTCTGACGAGGAGGGAGCGTGGCCCTTCCGGGGGTCAGGGTGCCTTCGTGACGAGCAGAAAAAGTCTGCCCCGTCACAGTATTCAATATTATATTGTTAAGAAACGTCATGTATATGTTAAGGTTGTTTATATTGCATTGCAATTAATTGATACAGAATAGTCTGTTACGATAATTTCAAAGTACTAAATAATAAAAAACTGATATGATATTTATAATATGGTACGAAAATAATAAAGTACTAATTGTTATTTGTGGAATGTAATGATAGTATGCAATGTAAAAAATATTGTATAATAAGAAAGGTAAAACGTTTATGAACATTATTTTTGAATATACGTAATTACATAAGAAAAAGCACACTAACACAGGGAAGGCATGGATGTTGCAATCGCTTTTGCAACGACACCCTATGGGGGTCGTAGTACGCATGTAGTACTGCAAAACCATTTTGGCTTTTTTCAGAATGGGTGTTTGTTTTCGATGTACAATAAAAGCATCTAGCAAGGTTCGTTGAACACATTAGTAGAGTATTAGGTTGTAACGCTGCTTGACCCCGGGTACGAATCCCGATTGATGTATTTTTTTTTTATTTCAATTTTCTATTAGAAATATACTTTTTGGATATCATGTACTATATACTGCATATTATATATTACCTTGCGCATATTTTAAGGTTGAAATTAATTTTTTAACGTAACATATCATCCCGGAATACCTACTTGCTGTAGGTGAGTAAGTCTTTACAACGATTTTTATGTTTGGTCGTAAGTTTATTTCGTTTTATCGTGACAGTCACATGAAGGAAGGTTTGAAAGTTTGAAAATGGATAGTGATTCTGTGCGTGCAAGTTGTTCTGAAGAAATAGTCATCGATAGTGATACACATCATGGCTATCAAAAAATCGAGTACATATCATTAACGTAAATCAAGCGGTATTCCCAGTAGAATTAAATAAACAATTTTGCAGTTGTGAATCTAAAGCATTCATTCGATGTACATGGTGATTAAAAATTTTGTTTTCACTGCTTTTTCGAAAATTATCACCCAAGTTCATGTACATCATAATGGAAATTGTTTGTTTTAAAAAATATATCGGAACATTAGTTATAAATAAGTCATATTTAACGAATGTATTTTTAAAAGAAAGTGAAAAAAAAAAATAGTGTAAGAATGTTTCAACGGGACTCGAACTCGCGACAGAGGAATTATTACGCTGATGTTTTACTGACCTCACCGAATTCGCTATTGACAGAGTCGTTTATAATTCATCAAGTAAGCAGCAATAATAACTTCAATGTTGAATATCTCGTAAACTATAAATCGTCTGCCCCCAAAACTGAATATCATTCGCTTCAGTTTTCCACTGTGCAAAGGCTCATCAAAAAATTAGCGTCATATCTGAGCCCGTTCCCTTGTCAGTCTCTCTTTCTTCTTCATCAAACTGTTTCTTTCTACTTCGTCGACGCCTTCAAACTTTGGACGGATTCGAAGCTGATCGAAACATTTGGTTACACC
>NW_026531937.1:0-4034 GCF_026283585.1 Hylaeus volcanicus | reverse complement strand
CATTTCACCGCCAAAGTGCGGAGCAGTCAGTTTACATGAGTTGTCATTAGGGTCCGAACGTCTGCACTGTTGAACACAGCATTTTAGCTGCCCATAGTTGGAAAGCACCGAATTTTTCATTGTGTTATATAGTGTCGCCTTTGCACTTTGCTGGAAAGCACCTTCATGTACTGGCAGCTTATATCGATCTCACTTCTTTTTCTACTTTCTCGAATTTTTTTAGGGGGATCTTCTATTTTTCTATGATTACTCTTTAAGTCCTCCACTTTTTCATGTACTTAGCGTAATTTTTTTACTTTTTGTATGTATACTCCACGAAATAATTATAGGATAATTCATTCAAGTAATTTCTTTATTCATTCAGGTAAGATAAAAAGTTTCAGTTTCAAAATGTAGTATTTAACAATTTGAATTGCTACTGTAGTAGCTTTATATTAACAAGATATCTAAATTATCTTTTTTCATTTTTATGTTCGATTCACAGATAGAGTAATGAATAATATTGGATGATGATTTTGTTCACTGGGTAATATTTATGGTAAAGGTAAAAATTCCCCTCAAATTGATGAAACGTGTAATTAGTTCAATATTTTGAAAACTAGTGGCGATAATAAAAATTGATTAACATAAACAAAATTTGTTTTTGAAATGTAATCACGAGGTTTAAATAGAAATTGCTACAGTAGCGTAACCTATAAATGGTCACCTATATTAAAATAAATAGGTATTTCATCCTTTGAAAGTACTTTCTATTCCTTGGATATAAATGTCAACTGATAAAAAACAAAAAACATCCAGACAAAAGCAATGATTATAACAATACATATCCTTTAATTTCCTTCAAAGAAGACACTTGAGGACTAAATATGCAGCTTAGAAAATTCATGTTAACTTTCCAAAAGGAATTAGAAATATTTTTTCTGTCATCATTTTCTATGCTCAATGCTTCCGAATATTTCATACGATAATAAAAATCCTTGTCATTTAATTTGTCTCAGTTCTGAAATTATTGTATAGTATAGTGTAAATAATTTTATCAATATAATTGTTCTCTATTTCAATAATCATCACTAAAAATTGCAGCAAAAGCATCGTTAGTAACTAGATAATTTTAAAAAGAAGTTTAAAATAGCATTACAATATACATATATCTCTTTCATGACCTTGAGTTCATCATACATTTCATGTAACGATACCTTAACATAAATATTCTCTCGATTCTATTCATTTCCTTCCAAACGTATTTTCTCTTCTAACATCTTACAAAATATAGAATCGGATGATTTCTTGATAAAAAGAGAGTTAGATCCTGAATGACCTTGAGTTCGTCATACATTTCATGTAACGATACCTTAACATAAATATTCTCTTGATTTTATTCGTTCTCTTCCAAACGTATTTTCTCTTCTAACATCTTACAAAACATAGAATCGGATGATCTCTTGATAAAAAGAGAGTTACATCGTGAATTGGCACCTAGACTCAAAAAAACAAGGTTTGCCCGGCCTTAGGTACCACTTGTGTTCATTACAACTCAACTTTCATTTGATTAACACTTCATTTACCGGGAGCCTATTTATAGGCTTTTTAATTCCAGTAGCTTTTTGAATGTATTTACTGTATTGATGGTTGTCTACTTACAATGTTCAGTGTTTGGAAACAGACTTTGCTTTCAATGTACCTAGTAACAGAATAGAGGAATTATTGTCAACCTAGATTGGCATACTGTAGAAAATTGCTACTGTAGGAAATTCTTTTTAAATTAAAGACTGTTTCTAAATACCCCGGTAGATAAAGTGTTAAATTATCCTTCTGAAACCGTTTATCCTTCTGTTCTCTATTTTTTAACAGTCTTTTAAGACAGACTCGTGCAATCCTGCACGAAATAAACACCCAATCATAGCTGGTGATACGGTCCACGTTGGATTCCAATACACCCTTCGTGACCTCTCCTGGAACTGGGTTCGTGACACGGAACTCTACTTTGATCCAGTCCGACCGCTACCCTGCCTCACGGTGCGTTCCCCCGGGAACGAAGCATCCGGTATAATCTGGGTGACCTTGCAACCCAAACGGAATCCCGAAATGAGAACCACTAGACTCCTGTGGATAAGTCCGCACTTCTGATCGCGGTGGCGTGACGCCGGCCAGATACTTTAAACCTTTAAAGCAACCCCTGCCGGCGAAAGAGTGGCTGGTAGGGGTTGCCACGGGATCGGACGCAGGCCTGAGGGGTTGGTATGGTATGGTAACATTCTCTTTGGTATGGGAAAACGGTAAGGACGAACCAGACGTGCGCCGCAATTCCATAACGACCTCTCCACCCCCTTCACATAGATAATGTCTCCCCCTACAGCTCGCAACACCCTTCGCCGTGGCTCACCAACCACCCCCGGAAAGAATTTCCATATGAACCGTCCCGTTGGCATTCGTTGCTTTTCCCAGTTACGTTTTCGCAGCACGTGGCCCTTTGCCTCGTGATGACCGGAGAAAATAGTTGCCGAACGCGTTTCTCGTGGAAAAATCCTCGACGAACCGAGAGGGAAAGTAGTCTACCGGTTGCGTTTTCTTTGTGTCGTCTTATTCTTGAGAATTTTCACTTTTATTATTTTTTAAATCTAATCTAATTAGATTTTTAAATCTAAGAGTAATTTTTTGTTAGAAAGGGTATAGCCGGATTTGAGGGGCCAAAAGTGCCCTAACATAATTAATACATAAGCTGACAATGCGTCGCGTCAAATTAATAGAGATGCTGAATGGGAACTATCTCATCATGCATTTACAAGCATACAAAACCAATTTGGTTCTGTTTCAGTGGATTTATTTGCATCCAGGATAAATAAAAAATGTAAAAAATTCTTTTCTAGATTTCCAGATTCAGAAGCTTCGGCTATAGATGCCTTTACCATGTCATGGAAAAATGAATACTTTTATGCCTTTCCTCCTTTCGCACTCATTCTGCGCACGCCAAGAAAAATTATTAACGATAAGGCATTTGGCATTGTTGTAATACCATTATGGCCCACACAACCTTGGTACTCCTTGTACATTTCACTATTCGTGGAACCGCCTATAATAGTAGAACCTGATCGTAACTTATTGACATCTCCTTACAGAGACAGGAACCATCCACTAGCATCCCACCTTTCACTAGTGGCAGGCAAGTTATCTGGTCAGGGTATCTCAAACAAGGATTAACCGAGGAAGTTGCGGATGTTATGGTTAATTTTATTACTAATTCAACATTAAAACAATACGAGTGTCATCTAAGAAGCTGGTGGGAGTTCTCTCATTTAGAGAATCTTGATATCTATAATGCAAAAACTATGGATATTATTAAATTTTTAAACAAACGTTACAAAAACAGTGCAAATTATAGTACGCTACACACCGCTCGTTCCGCAATTTCTTTAATTTCACTTTATTATATTAATAAAAATAGTCTAATATCTCGTTTCTTAGAAGGTGTGTTCAAACAAAGACCACCAAAACCGAGATACGCAACAATTTGGGATGTCACTCCAGTTCTCAATTATATTGAAAATCTGCATCCATTACAAGGTTTAAAATTGAAGGTGTAAGACACATAAATGCTGTTGAATAGTTTTTTATTAATTGTACGTTTTTTCCGATCTCGCAACGTTTACCCGCGGTCTCTTCTTCTGTCACCTTTTCCGTTCTGCCCGTGGCGTGGCATTTTCCCCCCTTAAATGGCCAGCACGTGCCCCACTCTTTCTTGGAAAAGACCCCAATGTAGCCGGCTCTGCGGGGCCTGGTCAAACTCATGTCATACCGATGAAATATGGTAGGGTCCCGTCGAAATTCGACTTCGACCCTCGCCACGTTCTCCGGAGTCTAAACACCCCGCTAATTTATGGCGGCACTTGAAAAGCTTTGGCCGTCGCCAGGCTATTGCCATGTCGCCTCACTGTCGTTCGCTCTTACAAAGGATGCTGCAGAAAAAGTTGTCACCTTATTAGCTCTAACAACAGCTCAGAGGCTGCAAACCCTGGCACTGATAAATATAGATAACA
>NW_026531936.1:0-8024 GCF_026283585.1 Hylaeus volcanicus | reverse complement strand
GTGGCATTGAATGTACATTTTTTTAATTTTATTTTGTAAACTAGTGTACTTGAACCAAATATTTTATTTAAACTTATGTATATTATTACATTTCATATAACACGCAGTTGTCCTGTTCATAATACTAACCAATACTGTATACACACAGCGCCCTCTACACTTATATTCTTAAAACTAAAATATTACCTTAACAAAAGTACAACTATCTATTTTTCTGCAAATAAATGTAAATTAGTACCTTTATTAATTTCCTCCAAAAGCTTTCTTCGTCTTCTATAAACAATATTTTATGTTACATTACAGAGTTCTATTCGTTTCTATCAAGTAAAGAAACCTGGAGCGTTTATCATCTGTTTTCCTTCAACCAAAAACGAATGGAAGCCGCGTGAGAACGCTTTTCGAGGCGTTCGCAATTTGCATTCGTCTGGTACGGTTGTACGTGGCGCCAAATCGGCGACGTTCAGCGATTTTCAAATCGACTGGCGATTGCCCGATTCGAATTTTCAAACAGAAACCGCGGGACGGCGGGAATAACAAAAGCACGGCCGGCTGCGTTCATATAACCAAGCACTTTCCAACTCGTACTTCACTTGGAATTTACGACAGTGAAACGCAATGCCGCTCTTAGAATTACGTAACCGAGGGTTATAAAAGCTAATTAAGCGTTTCGATTACGCTTCTTTATTTTCCTGGAGAAAAGGATTGTAGCGGTTAATCCTCTAATGTTTGCCGCAATATTTTATAACTATTTATCATGTACTCGGACATGCGACCATTGTTCTGTAAATACAGTAGCTGTTGTCTATAAGATTGACCTAACCTATAAGATTGAATAAAATATAAAATTAACGAAAAATTTGTCACACACATACACACGCGCGCGAACAATTTGTTAAAAATAGGCTAAAATTACTCCAATGACCTTGAAACATGGAGATCAGCTAAAAAATCGAATTTTTATTTTAGGGGCAAATACAAAAATATGTGAATAACAAATATGATTAATTTGGACACTTGTAAAAAGAAAAATTGGCGAACAAAGGTGATTTATGTTGAATAAAATCGATCAGAATCTATTTGAGATTATCTTAATTATCTCGACACGTTTCTCTTCTTTATTCAGCGCTGAAAAATTACATACATAACAAGATACGATTTTTCTCTCAAGGAAAAAAAGGTGAGCACATAGAATACAATGGCTGCTCGATGGCGTGGAAGGGAAATGCATTCCGCGTGTAATTCTGCTGCCAAGTTTATCCGTTAGTCGCCGAATGAATAATTCATGGCGAACGAGGGCGGCTGAATCAGCATCACGACTGAAAATCGTTTTCTACGGTGGTAATTGGTCGATTCACAACTTCATCTATCTATTCCCAAAGTGAATCATAAATAGAATTTAGCGGCGAAGAGAAACCTTCGCGAATCAACAAGTTCATTTTTGTTAATAATTTTATTGCGTAGTACATAATTTATTAGTCATTTATTTATAGTCGATTTGGCTTTTGATTGACTCGTGCATCTACACACCTGGAAAAGTTAAAGACACACGGTGACGTTCAATGACTCGATGAGCCTGCTGCACCGGTAGGAAGTGCAGTTATGTTGGACTGACTGCTGGAACTCATTCGTTTCGAAATATATAAATAATATTAACAATTTAGAATGTCGATTAAAAAATGTGTCGAAATTTCTACATTGAAATGTGCTGAAACCATAACTTAAAGGTCTCAAAAATTTTTGTTTGAGCGGAAAGGTGGTTTCTAAAAGAAAACGAAGCAAGAGTGTGGATTCTATTATCCAACATTTTTGTTTCCCCGGATATTTGCATAATTGGTCGACTTCGATGATTATCGCGGAGGATCCGTGACTCACTTTCATGCTAATGAAACGCAATTCGCTTTCGTGGCTAACTTGGCCTTATCAGATTATCTATCTAGGCTCAGGATGCGCATCGCGACGTAGAAATATTAGCGTGATTCCTATGTGAAGCGAGTGCGGTGTTCTTATCTTCTCCTTGCGTGGATTTCGTAACGGTTCCCTTAAGGAAACGTCTTTCACAAACTCTGCCTGATGCACGGTTCTCTATACTGTAATGTATCAACAAAGATCAAACGTGGTCGACTCTCTACTTTTTGCGGCGTGATGGCAGAGTAAAATTGCAGATAGATGGAACACAACCATTATTATTGTTTTTGTTTGTTGCGTTTATAGTGCTAGCTTGGGGAACTTCCCCTTTTTATTTGCTATTGCACTGTCTTATTCTTATTTTTATTTTTGCTCTTAGGCTCTTCCATTCCTTATGTTTTTAGCCAGCCCTAACCCAACCATGAAAAAAACCGGAGTGGACCGCCCAGGATTCGGACCCAGGTTTTCAAGCGTGGTAGTCGGCTACTCTACGCACTGCTCTACTGTCTATATAACCATTATTAGAGTTAGAGTTTACCAAAAAGAAGAGTTTCTACCGTATATAAAATCGTGGAACTTCTCGCATTATAATATCAACGATAATTATAGTTGAATCGTTTAACCAACAAAATTTCTTTATCTCAAATAATTTTCTAAAATTAATTAGTCTTTCAAATATATTTTTTTTCCTGAATTATTTATGCACCTTGAAAGGTTTTCCTCCTGGAAGCAATTGATTTAATATGTATACCTCCGTGGTTGCAACAAAATATACGTATCTTATTTTATCAAAGTATCTAAAGCAGTCACTACAAAAACCTAGAAACCATTCTGAAACAGATGAAAAAAGCTGATTTTAAAAATCTAAAAAATTGATGAAGATATCTCTTTCGCGTATAAACAATATGTATCTTATAAACTATTCAACTACAAACGAAACGAACTTCACTACAAACCTCTACAAATGATTCTGAATAACAGGAAAAAACAGATTTTAAAAATCTTAAAAATTAACAATCTCACCTCTTTCGCGTATAAACAATTGTGTGTAAAATTTTAACAATTCAACTACGAATTCAATGAAACGGATTTCACTACAAACCTGTACAAACGATTCTGAATAATAGGGAAAAACAGATTTTAAAAATCTTGAAAATTAACGATTTGACCTCTTTCGCGAATAAACAATTGTGTGTATCTTTAAACTATTCAACTACAAACGACCGTATAAAATCGTAAACCTCTTCCATTATAATATCAACAAAAATTGTAATTGAATCGTTTAACCAACAAAATTTTTTTATCTTAAATAATTTTCTAAAATTAATTAGTCTTCTAAATATATTTTTTTCCTGAATTCCTTATGAAGCTTAAAAGGTTTTCTTCCTGGAAGCAATTGATTTAATACGTATACCTCCTAATATCATATATGATATCATGATATCCTAATATCATTATAATATCAACGAAACTTGTAATGGAATCGTTTAACCAACAAAATTTCTTCATCTCCAGCGCAAATAATTTTCTAAAATTAATTAGTCTTCTAAATATATTTCTGTTTCCCTGAATTACTTGTGCAGCTTAAAAGGTTTTCCTCCTGGAACCAATTGATTTAATACGTATGCTTCCGTGGTTGCCTAACTTTCCGAACAGGTAAAAGCTGATATATAAAATAATCGACAATGAGCCGCCATTATGCAACTGGTTACACGATAAAGGGAAATATGCGGAATTTGAAAATATCTAGAAAGCGTGGCTTATACGAAATATTCCGCCAAACACAATGCTCTGCGGACTTAGTAATATAGAGCTAACATTCCTATCACCTTACAGAGCAGCGCAACGTGTTACATTCTCCTGCTATGCAACCATAAATTGATTCTCTTTAGACGTTCTTTCCACGCAATACTGCGATGAAAATGAAAATCGACTTGGTCTACCAATTTTTTATTATTACTCCGGAATAATGTAATTAACTATAACTCAGTGCAAGTTTTAATAGCACTGCTTTAAAATTTTAAAAACAACAATACATTAACTAAATTTTAGTAAATCTTAGCATGGGTTATCATATAAATATATAAATACCTCTAAATAAATTAAAAAGCCGACAAGAAAATTCTCAACTACTACCACTCACAGTATTTAATATTTGTAACAATCCCAGTTCAAGAAACGAAATACATACACAATATTATGTATGTTTGAGGCAAAAGTATCTCACCGAATGAAACATTATAGCCGTCTAGTCGTTTTACCTTAATACGTTGAGCAGGTGTAGATTTCAGCAGGTTCTCTTCCACTGAAAGGTTAGTGCACCTTTCCAACATGATACCTCAAACTAATTCCGTGTTCATCTTGATTGTTCGTAGGGTGCTACCCAAATTAAACACCAAAAACTCACATAAGACAACAACATAACACATAACACAACAAAAAAACATATTTACAAGCAAATATTCTGTTGCTAAAAACGATACAAAAAGAGGATAAAGCAACCATAACAAGAATGATGGAATCCATAATGGGAGGCTTTTTGATTTATGAATGGTGTATATATTATCGTAAATACAGTCGATATAAAACATCATCGTGTTTTCCGCGCATAATTATCATGTAGAGACGTACAAACTTGTTTGCCTTATCATAGTAATATCGCGTATAAAAAAATGGGTTATAGGATGAACTTACTCTTACTGCTTAAAAAAAGCGTGTATCGTTCTTCCTTAACAAGATTTGTGGAGCCTAATTGTCGATTATTATCCTCAAAGTCGTACATCCATCTGTAAAAGGAAGCATGCTTGCTAGGTCAGTTGTCTGTGATCCTCCAAATGTTCGATCATCTTTTGGAGAACCAATTAAGTACGCTTGCATATCAACAACTCCTCAAGATGCGTACTACTATACAGTCTTGTTTAGGAGCTGATCCTTCTTACTTTATTCATGGTTCCTGCGCAAAAATAATTGATTCCTTTACACTACCATGTCTCTACAACTTCTTTTCATCACGTATGGGCTCAAGAGTAGGATAATATAATCTCAAGATAGTTATTAATGATTAGTGATGCTTGAGAGAAAGTAACGACATTCCTCACCTCCTTTGAGCAGCGTACTTAGTTTTCTAAAATCTCAATCCCCTAACTCTTGCATACCCACAATGTTTTCACACTTGACGCTTCGATACTGTTACTGAACTTATAGGAATAGTTCACTTCAATCCGCAGTCCTCTTAAAGCCGATACATGACAGAAAAGAAAGTGGATTCAGCATGAAAAAATACATGATACGCGTATTTTTATTCAGGAACCGAAAACCTTATTGCTCAATGTTATTACAAAAAAGGAGGCTAAATGTAAAAGTTACTTAGGCGATTTTTGTAAGCTCTTATTTGGCTTCATTGAAGGATACGAATGCACTTATCCGATTAACAATTAATTTCTTCTCTCAGTAAAAGTTTATAAACGCGCGTAGGTCGCTAGTGAGCAAATTTATTCGTCAAGTTCACTCTGCCTGCGGCGAACGTTCAAAGGTGGGTCGTAGAAAAAGGCTCTGGTAAAAAACGGATGCATGGAAAAATACTTCTCAATAAGGACTAACGTTCTCGCCTTAGTCAGAGTGAATTTCGATTGTAGATATGTTTCTCGACACTTGCGGCAGCTGAACATTTTTAAAGACGGTCAAGAGTGTCTCGATATTCATACAATCCAAAGAAGATGTTAACTTATAGCAAATATAGACGTTGGATCTTCGGGTTGCATGATCTCTGAGAAACTCTACTACCAATCGAAGTTGAAACAGAGAATAAACGATAATTTGAACTTCGCCGTACTCTTTGCCTTCTGGTCGAATCGTTTCAGTCGCTAAATTTCTTACAACTTAACAAAGTTCTCTACAAAAATATAAAAAAACAATCTTACTGAACACAGTGATTCCATACGTAATATTTGGTGCTAATCGTACCCTACTAAAGGTTCCGTGTTGCCAAAATGTCTACCAAAGATCTAGAACTGTAGCAAAATACCAATAACAAGCAACCCTCCTCTCACTTTTGTGCTAGCCTTCCGATTACGCTATACACGACACATCTAAATCTACGACTTATCTATAGGGTTATTTTGCTCATAAGACAAAGAGTCTCCAATCTGCTCGCAATCAATGTCTCTTTGTTCTCGTAACCATCTACGTAAATAACGTGCGATCGATTACGATCGAACCACTAAAGTATAGTGCGTATGATGCCAAACAATAATACCATGAGAATATTATCTTTGGAATCGAAGCATGTTTCAGCAGGGAAACATGTGTTTTTCTTTTTTAAGTATTATAAGGTGGTGCTTCGAGTGTGAATATTGTTCAGGATCATGAATACTAGAAAAATGATTGTCTTATACAAAATACATGGTCTCCTAAAAATAATTATGAGTGGTGGTAAACCAAACACAGAACTTAGAGAGTCATCACCATACTCGCGAGATACAAGGATTATTCGCTGCTCAGGCATAGGCATTGTAATACTTTCTCTTAACACTCACCTAACATTAGTTTGCAATATGTATATATGCATATACGTATATGTATACATACATACATACATACATACATACATATATATTATTTACGAATATATATATATATATATATATATATCGGGGGTTATGCTACTATTCCACGTTACATTTATTGTGCATATTATCACATTACATTCGTATAGACAACGGAGAGAAAGAAATAGTTTATTTCCTTCGATAACAATTAAATTAAGCTAAAGAAGTTTGAGAGACACTATTTCTCCTCTGACTACGTGTGCTCCTGATAAGACTCATCTCAGCAGAAAGAATATTTCCCAAATACTATTCTCCTTCGAGTAATCCTAAAGTAATAAATAAACGCTTCAATTGATCTATCCTTTCTACACACAGCGGAACGAAGACATTACAAGAAAAAGGGGTCATGATCTATCTAACTGAAAGGTATTTCAGAAAATGCTATTTACTCCCCAAAAATAGGCTCGTGTCGAATTCCAGACCTAACGCAACCTCGTTCACCGAAACATCGACTAAACCGCAGTAGTGTCGTCCGTATTTCTCAGCAACGCTGCCGCCTTCACGACGTCGCCACCGCACTGGTTCAACATCACTTTGCAGTCTTCGAGGCCTACAAAGTTGTTCTCCTTCTTCAACAAACTTTGAAGACGCTCCAATTTGATCGCTGCCAGGACGTCCCAGTTGGTGACGTTCAATGCTGCGATGCAAGACTCGGGCGTCGACTGTTCGTGTAATACTTTCATCATGATCCTTACTTCGTCCGACTGCTCTCCGTTCCTAGGACCACGCGTTCTCCTGGCGTTTGGCCCGTCGCAGGCAAACTCCAGGAGATCCTCGCAGGAAACGTGATCGGACTGTCGAGACAAGTCGCTGGTCCGCCCAAGTACCTTCTCGTTGGACAGTCTGTTGTATGGTTTCGCCAGACCTGGAGAGTGGAAGGTGTCGTTGGCATCGATGTTGGAAGACTCTTTCGATTGTACGGTTTCCTGCTGTTGTTTACTCGCGCTACACCTACTTTGGCCGTTCTCTGAATATTCACCATAGCCGAACTGCATTGTATAATTCGAAGGCCGTTCTATCAACGGTGTCCTCGTGGTTTGGAGCTTGCTAGAAGGTACGAAGTCCTCAGACCTGCCACTGGACCCTGTTGGAGTGGTGTTTCTGCTGGTCTCGTAAGTCTCGTTCTCTTGTACACACTTGGAGGTGGAACTCCTGAGGGAGCACTTTGACTCGACACTGATCTTTCTCTGAAGACGCTCCGTCGACGAGTTTGTCGACGGAGCGTCGCTGCTCTCTTGGGCGTTCTGTCGATACTCCGTAGCGTCACAGTCGATGAGGTTGTCGGAGAACTCGAGCAGGTCCTCGGAGATCACACTAAAACGGTGCAGTCTGGTTTCGTCGGCTGGCAGAGAATCCAATGCTGCCAATTCGGAGTCTATACGTTGCTCGAATTCTTCTGGGCTAAATAAGGAATACGTACGTCAGTATTGCCAGCTATAGTGGAATTACAGTGTGCTGTTCAATAACACTAGTTTACAAAATAAAATTAAAAAAATGTACATTCAATGCCAC
>NW_026531935.1:0-1879 GCF_026283585.1 Hylaeus volcanicus | reverse complement strand
GCAAGAGTTAAAAAGGTTAAAAGGGGATTCATACATGCCGGAGTAGACTATGCAGGTCTGATTCTCGTACGCCCAACCGCTGGCCGAGGTTACAAGGTTCGAAAGGCTTATATCGCATTATTTATTTGTTTAACTACCAAGGCGATTCACCTCGAACTGGTGAATGATTATTCCTCCGCGGTGTTCGTTGCCGTATTCCACAGGTTTGTAGCCCGACGAGGAATGCCGACGTTCCTTTACTCCGATAATGGCGCCTCCTTTTAAGGAGCAAACAAGGAACTCGACCAGGCGTTCCGAGCAGCAGTCGACGACCCAAATTTCGCCAATCGAATCGCCGTTGATGGAGTGGAATGGAAGTGTATACCCACACCTGCTCGCCTCCAATTTTGGTGGCCTATGGGAGGCAGCGATTAAAAGCGTCAAAACGCACCTTAAACGCTGTATAGAATCACATACACTTACCCAAGAAGAGATGGGAACGCTTCTCTGCCGCATTGAGGCGTGCTTAAACTCACGCCCCCTCGCTGCTATGTCAAACAGTATCGATGACTTCGAAGTGTTGACACCAGCCCAGTTCCTCATCAGAACGAACCTTGCGACTCCACTAGAACCAAGTGTACTTAACCTCAGGGAGGAAAGACTGTCTCGCTGGCAGATGGTTCAGCGTCTTTCTGAAACATTTTGGAATGCATGGTCCAATGATTACCTTCATACTCTACACCAAAGGCCAAAGTGGCGTACCGTTCAAAATCTTACCAGAGTAGGCCAAATTGTGCTCCTTCGCAACGCCAACCTTCCCTCCAGAATATGGGAACTCGGCCGTATCACCGCGTGCCATCCTGGGGACGATGGGCTCGTCCGCGTGGTCAAAGTCAAGACGCCACGCGCTGAATACACTAGACCGATCACGAAGATCTATTTTTTGCCGATTCCGATCAACGACAAGACCGAAGAAGGCGATACTACGTCGCATGTCCAGCAAGGCAACTGTTAAGGTCAGACGTCGTAACTCCGCGAGCTGCCATATTTCAGTACGCAGTACAACTGCACTTGTAATATTTGTGAATATCTGTAAATAGTAAGTGTTCCCGCCGACATATAGATATAGTTAGGACGAGTGTGTTGCCTCGTCTCGGGAGTGGTAGGGCTTGATCGAGGTTTGCCGATCAAGCCAAATAAACCGCAACGGATTTGTTTTTTGGCATTTTGACTCTGCGGATACAACTCCTGCTCCCTAACGTCTCCGTTAGTCGAGGTTTGCCGACTAATGGTTGGAGAGGGAGTGGGGGGTTCGCAGAGAAGGAAAAGCGACTCCTTGGGAGCGCCAGTTGAGTTTCAGTTTGTTGATCGGCCGGTCCCGCACGAGGAGCGGTGCAACTCGCTTTCCGACATTTCTAATATAAATATATATTTCTTGTTTTCGAGTTTTAGTTTAAGTTTTGTGCGGAAATATATTTTTTACGCCATTTGTTGTTGCAGGTATTTCACCGCTTTTATCCTTACGTGAACATTTTGGTGCCGAAACCCAGGACCTTTACGGGTTCGAAAGGAGAAATTCGGCAATTATTCGGCAATACTTCACCGATATGGTTAAAAGACGCGGAAGACCAAGGGTTCAGCGACAGATCCGTGAGGAGCCTACACCGCCGCAGCCAGAACATTTAGCTGAAGGTAACATTATTCCTTCCGAGGAAGCGGCTGCGGAGATGGACTCTTCCCACTGTGAGGAACAACAACACACAGAGGCACCGGCCCGTAGTCAGCTGTCGCCGATAGGCGACTCACTACGAAGTGGACTCCCTACGTCTGGATGCTCTCGTTCACCAGGTCTGTCCTCTGGCTCGCGCAAGCGCCGCTTGCTGCTTGAAGCGGCTGAAGA
>NW_026531934.1:0-6714 GCF_026283585.1 Hylaeus volcanicus | reverse complement strand
ATATATATATATATATATATATATATATATATATATTAAAATCAATCAATATATCAATATATATATTAAAATTGTCGTTGACTGGGTTAGTTGCGAAATTTAGTGCATTCATTTTAGTCAGAAATTTATATTAATTTTATAAAAATGAAATTTTATGAAATTTTATGAAATTTATATTAAAATATATATATATTAAAATATATATTAAATTATAAATATATTAAAATATATATATATTTCATTAATACGGTCGTTAAAAGTTTTGAAAAAGTAAATAAATAATTTGTAACTATGAACGTATAGTCACTGTGATCCAATAAATATACATATGAAATTTAGTGACCCTCGTTTTAAAACTTTACATTAATAAAAAAGAAAAATACAAGAAATTAAAATTGCTATTTCGTAAATAGACTGATATTTTGTTGTTTTTCATTGTATGTTATTTTATTTTACGTTAAAATAAATGTATTTAATTAAATGGCTACCTAAAGTATATATATATATATATATTTTGTCTTTTTTTTCGATGTACACTATATTTTGTATACACTTCTAACAGTTATTTACTATAAGCATACCCGAAGACTTCATATAGTATATCGAAACAACTAATTAATTCAACAGATGTTAAAATTGCTCGTTAAAATCAAGGAAATCACATTAACTGTTCTTTTGTACAAATCGACCAATATGTATACTTTGGTTTCATCAATCACGTTTAACAGTTATTTATTCTCAATAACATAACGTAATTCAGGCTACTATAGAACACCGAATCTAATTAAACTAAATAAATGTTAAAGTTCCTCGTTAAAATCAAAGAAATCGCGTCACTTCCGTCCTTTCGTGCAAGTGTTTACGATTATCCTTCGCCAAAATAATATTTCGAAATTCTCATTGCAATTACTTACATTTTCTGCGAAACATCGTACCAAAGACACTCTGAGCGTGGCTGTAATCTTCAATTTCTAATTCACTGTGCGCGAACCGTTCGATTTCCACGTTTCAGTTCGCATTGGTAAGGAATGTAAGGATACAAACGCGAAAACACGTAACTATGGAGAGTCGACGAGCGTCGACTTCCAATATGCACGGCCGACCTTAACATAGAGCCTGCTTCGAGGAACAATTATATTCTCGCCTTTGTTTACATGAATCGCGAAAGGCACGCAAGTAGTGTCGCAAAAACCGTGTACCTCGGCACGGACCGTTAACAGGATGCAAAGTGTGATTCGAATGTACATACAAAAGTCATCGCGCCGGCTGAGCCAAACATGCAGAAACACAAACAAGTGCCGTTAAGGTTACGAAAACAATTATTTGAGATGTCTCTATAGGAATAATCGAGAGAAATTGTACACCGAAATTCACGTGAAATTCATTCAACAGCGATCACCGCTTCTGCAGAATATTCCACGAAATTCTACGATTTACTTGTAGCGTTAATTGCTTTTTTTTCTATTAATTAATGCAAGAATGCAATATGTAAATGCGACAACTAGGTGCATCGATTTATTTCGGCTTCGAAATTGTTGCTTGCCTGTTTTCTACACTAAAGTGTACTAATTATTCGATAATTTATTCGAACGTGTGACTAATTTCGAATATTTAAGTTGACTACCCGAAAGAATTGCAATTTAGATGTTATCTAGATGTTATAAATTTAGAAATAACTTGGGACGGAAATTTTAGTCGAATAAATTATATTACGATTTACTAAATGTTTAGTTTTTGAAAATATAGGCTAATAATAATAAATTCGATAAATGGACCGCCGCGATTTATACAGACGCGATAGTTAGTTCGACAACAACAAAATTTAAACAAAACGCGATGGCGCGAAATGAACGTCACTCTGGCATCTTCCTATTTAACTTTGACAACTCGATTCATTCGGTGTACCAAGTTTATTTAAAATCGATTCACATGTCTCTTCGAACGATCACGGCGTAACAAATGGATATTTAAACGTTCGCGTGCATGAATGGAAAATTTAAAAAAAATCGGACAGGTATCAGATAAAAATAAAATAAAGCGCAACTTACGAAAATCGGTCTTCCTTGCATCCGTCTCCCGCCTTTTAGCTTTCTTATTCTTCTTTTTTCTAATTTGTCAACTGTCACCTTAATTTTAGGGCGTTAAATGCTACTGAATTCCAACCCTTTCGCGACGTGCCACTAAACGCCGGTACCACGCACGGGCGAAATTCATTTTCGACAGTACATTTTTCTGCTCTTTCTTCGAATGTCAGATCACGAGAGTCACTTGTCGAAGGCTTAGGGATTTTCGTAACATCGTACACAACGGATGGCGAAGCAGTGACAATGTTAAGAAAGGTAACCGATCTGCACGAAAAAATATTAACTCCACCGTCCGTACGCTGCCAGCAGCGAAGGCGACTGAAAACAGAGAATCGGCCGGCAAGATCGTCGGTCTCATGGACGCCCTTGTCACGCATTGAAAACGAAAATTCGGTCCGAGACCAGTGGCGCCGTCTAACGAAAGCGGGAAGATTATCGCTACTTTTAGACGTTTTCGTAGTGCGATAGTTAGTTAGTTATTTATTTTCTTTAGACTTCACAATTTGGTATGAGTCTGAAAGATGGCGTTCGAGGTAGTATTCCCTTCTCTTGCCCAACGAAAATCTAATCATTTTCGTAGTGTCATATTCGCGTATTTATTTTTAGATATATAGTCTCCAAACTAGTAGTTTCTAATGTTGATTGAAGGAGAACATAAATTTGATTAATGAAATATTCTAATGGAAATGAATAAGATTGTTTTTCTAATAAAGGAAATGATATTAAATTTCTGATTTTGTTGAATTGTTGATTATTAATAATAAAACTAACGAGTACAAACAGTTATGTAAGGAAAGCAGCAAATTAAATACATCTAATCCCCCGTTTACACACTACTTCTACTACATGGTTTTCAAAACAACGGATTTCTAAAAATAAAAAATGTAAAATCGAAAGTTTATACTGTGCACATATTTGTAGTATTTTTTTGTTAACATTGGCATTAAACCTACAAAAGAGAATATTTTTAAATTAAATAACTGACTAAATAGAGTTACACAAGAAAGTTTCCATTTAAATTAGAAGATAGGTGTATTTGCGGAACTTGCGCATTAATAAGCGAATGAACTTTATAGTAATAAAATTATAGTGTAGTTTTATAGTATTACAGTGAGTACATAGTATTACGAAGACAAAATTACTGCACGAATATTTTTGGTTGAATGATTTTCCACACAGGAATAAATTAAATGGGCTGGTTTCATGTCGGTTAAGCTTTATTTGTAAATTATTTATACAGCTCGACCGTGTTGGTAATACTTTAATATCTCAATAATTTAAATCATGGGAAATAAATTTTATTCAAAGTTTCAATTTATGACCAAATTCGCGAACAGAATACTCTGCTATAAATAAAATCATTATTTGACTACGAGTATTGATACATTAACCAACAACTAGCACATTATTTTCTTGGAATTCGTAATATGGGACTTCGAGGTTCAGAGGTGCAGGTCCTTTCCTGATCCTTCCACTGGCATCATAGTGAGATCCGTGGCAAGGACAATAATATCCACCAAAATCACCGGCATTGGCAATAGGGACACATCCTAAATGTGTACATACACCAATTACAATTAACCAGTCTGGCTGTTGTACACGTTGTTGATCTGTTTGCGGGTCTCGAAGAGTTGAAATATCAACTGCTTGTTCTTTCGCGATTTCACTTGCCGGCCTGTCATTGTTACAAAATAAGAATAACATTGAATACATGTTAAAGAGATAAATAAAATTTACGATATCTAAGTGCATACCTGTGTCGTATAAACAGAGGCTTTCCACGCCATTTGAAAACAACACTTTTGCCTTCTGGAATAGAGTCCAATTTAACTTCAATTTTTGCCAAAGCCAGTACATCTGCAGAAGCACTCAGAGAACCTACTACGGTGTGTACAAGGCTCTTAGCTGCAACGGCAGCACAGATTCCAGTACCTATGTAATAAATAAGAATTCATAATCTTATGATCTCAAATGATATATAAATAGAGACAAAAATATCTTACCAGCAAGCGTGAGATATGAATATGCTTTTCGTGTGCTTGCACTCTCTCTGCTGTCTGCTGTTGGGCTTTTCACAGAGTCTCTACGATACCCAGTCATGTCTGGCCACTGGATATCTGTATGCGCTAATCTCTTTTGAGATATTTGTGTGCTCCCTGCAAAGACACAATGCAAAAAAAATAATGTTCCCTTCTAGTATGAAACTTGCTTGTCAGTCGAATAATAATGAATAAAAAATTCGAGATAGAAAAGAGGGAGTAGCAACATTTTCAGTTTTGCAACATACATATTTCATAAACGGTAGGCTCAATTGATAATACAGTGGTCTGCAAATCATGTACAGTGTACATGGTACGATTACATAATCGGACCTTGTAAAATCGCAATTTAATGAAATATATAGGAAAGTCAAAAAAACTATGTCGAAGAAAAAGTTTCGAACCTGTTATTCCTGAGCTTACTCGCACAGCTCCAGATAAAAGGCTTTCAGACATACTCTGCGGAACCATTCGACTGACGGCAGGTAGCACGAAAACGTGTGGTTTGATAAAATTTCCAGTTCCAGCTGCGGGCCGAATTCCGTTCGAAACTACAGTTGACGTCGATTTTAATATCGGCGACAAGTTCGTCGATTTCGCCACCACGTTCATTTTTACTATCTGCACACGTAATAATGAACGAGGTGATCCCTTCGAACACTGACTAAAATTCGAAGACTTCCACTGTCAGATGGCTCTGGGATCTAAAGTGCATACGGTTCAATAGATATTGCACAAGAATACGCAAACTGCGCACTAATTGAACAATTTACAAGTTTCTACGCTTGAACAGTATTATGAAACAGTATTTGAAAGTTATATTTTAACTTCTACAAAGTTCTGATGATTTTGATTTTTTTTAGATGTTAAAATATAACTTCTAAAAACTTCTAAAATATAACTTTTATGTTGCGTTTGATTCCTTTCTATTTGTGTAACAATGTTTCATAATACTGTTCAAGCGTAGAAACTTGTACATTGTCCAATTAGTGAGCAATTTACGTATTCTTGTGTAATACCTATTTTATCACGAGTAAATGTGCAATTCCTTACATAAAATAAAATGATAATGAAAATGAGATTAAAAAATTACTCTACATTTGTTCCATTATTATTTTTGAAATAATTCTGATATAGATTATTATTACGGTTTTGAAACTACTTCATTGGTGGCGCTGCATTGAGTTGCTACTTTTACTTCACGAGCACGTGACTGATCTCATCTATCTTATGCTTTTACACAGTTCACGTGTTCTCGGGATTTCACCCGAGTTTTCATAACCTCTTGCAACATGCGCATAGAAACATGTTATTTTTGTTCGTCCCGGATTTATCCGGGACATGGAATTCAATTCGTCAGAAATGATTGCAAGGTCAGCATTTTATTAAATATATCTTATGTGAATGTTTTAAGTTAAATAATCTCGAAATAATTGTGTTTCGAAACAGTAGCTATAACCTTTGTAGTTATGTGTATAATTTTGTAAATTGTATTGTACGTATGATTTATTCACCAGATATTCAAATTTTGTCGTTCGAAATGCCACGCTGCGTTTAAGAAGAAGAAAAATCCAAGGAAAGTCAAATGGACCAAAGCATACAGGAAAACTGTTGGCAAAGAATTGGGGGTTGACCCGTCGTTTGAATTCGAAAGGAGGAGGAATATTCCTGTGAAATATAATAGAGAATTGTGGAATAAAACAATTGACGCGATAAGAAAAATAGAAACTATCAGACAGAGGAGACAGAATTTACATATAATGCAGCGGTTACGTAAAGGAAGAGAATTAGAAAGAGAAAGAGATGTTAAGGAAGTTCAGCGTGATCTAACTCTCATACGATCACCTGCTGCTGGACTTAAAGAAAGGAAGAAATTAGAAGAAGCAGCAGAGCAAAATGAAAAAATCCAAGATTCAGATGATGAAGAACCACAAGAAATGGAAGTAAATTAATTGCATCATTAGATTCAGGAATCGCATCTCTTAAATTATTAATTCTCTTAAGTAAATTCTTGTAAAGTAAATATTTCTTCACTTCATATGTTTGTAATTTAGAAAAAAAATAGAAAATTTTAATCATTATACATAAAGATAAAAAATTACATTATTCGTTATTTTTACGCTAGGCTATATGACTGTTTGCATTAAAACATTGTAAATATAAGTTACTTAAGTTTAAATTAAAATAAATCTATTATATTTCTTTATTTTAAATCTGGTATTGTTTATCTTCCTTTTTTTAGAGCATTTGTGTATATACCCATTTTTTGATACGTTTGTGTACATATCATTTAAATAACTTTGAAGAAATGAGTCATTTCGAAAATGTTTGTTGTATATCTTGGGTGCATTCAGAAAGGTTACCGCTAGCTAAACCAATCTGCGAGCGGGTGACCTTGCAAATGTTTTCGTTTCAAAGCATAGCGACAGCTCTGACAAGTCAGTGACTGAATTATACTAATTACTAAACTCTAATTGTTAAAAATTATAGTTTATTATTCATAGTATTCATTGCAATCATATATTTCCATACATAAGAGCATATAGGCAAGTTAATGGACACAAGAACGCTATAGCCATCTCGCGGCGGTG
>NW_026531933.1:0-9152 GCF_026283585.1 Hylaeus volcanicus | reverse complement strand
TTGAAAAAGTGCAAGTTTAACTTACATTTTAAAGGTCAATCATTATCCGTATCACTTTCTCTATATTTTTCTCTTAATCTGTGAAGTTTCAGCTTTAATTTCATCCAAGAATCATTGCTCTATCTCATTTCGTTCAAGAGTTCTACGATTTTGACACAGATTTGGTCGATTTTGCCCACTGTGCGCAGTACGTACGATCCTTTGATGATGGACCGACAATAGTTATTCGGGATAAAGCGAGCAGACACGGTATAGGAAATAAAACTCTCCGGTTTACGAAAACTAAGATCTTTGAAATTTATTGACAGTTTGGGAATTATAATTATCACCCGAAGCCTCGCAATGTAATGCCCGTTTCGAAGTAGAGTCCCCTTGTCGAAGGTTGTCTAAATCAAATTGACTCCGTCGCTTGGGGTGTCGACCGACGATGCCTCGCGCTACCCCTTCGTCGCCCACGCTGTCGCCCCTCCGCTCGCCTAAGGGTGCGCTAGCGGGCCCCGATTCGGAATAAGGCCCAATCAGGGCTTCTCCCGTCCCACTCTCACCCCCGTCGCCAACGTTCTCGGAAACCAGCGATGCGCTGTCGCGGGATTTCTATTTGTTTATGCACAAGTTCACGTCACATCGACAGCCCATTTTTTAACTATACGCGTACCCGAAGCGCCACAGGGGGCCCTTCCAGGAGACTTATGGAACCCCTTAACGCGCACATCCTGTCTCATACAAGGACCCAATGTTATTCTTAAATTCTAGTCAAGTGCATCCGGTAAGAAATCCCACGACACCCATCACTGTTAACGACCAGGGCGGGCGGCCGTCCGGCACCTCACGGAAAGCCCGCGTCGCCTGTAGGTTTTTCCGACCCAACGGTACGGTCGCTTGCAGAGCGTCGGACCCACTCGAGATTCCAGAGATCTCGTAACGTTCCTATGACATTATTATTGACGGCAATTCTAGTAGCCGAGCCCAGGCAGCCCTACGTTTCCCACGCCCGTTGTAACATATTGTCGACCGCTCGTTTTGTTCTCCGCGTCGCGCGAATAAGAATATCACCGGCCTAACGTATTCGTTTCTAAGACGTGATACCCTAATCTCCCGGTACCTTAATTTCGCATCTCGAAAGCCGAAGGGATGCGGAGACGACTGAAGATGCGCATTGCTTGCGCCTTATCCAAAATCATCTTATCCGTCCGTTATGATGTAGCGTACCATGACGTCTTCCACGGTTTCGTTCGCAGGCTGCTTGCCACGGATCGGCCTTTTGGGCCTTCCCGCGCAGAGGTGACCTGCAGATACGCGGAGCGAGCCCCAGACAGATCTGTAAAGTCTGAGGGTGGTCAAGCCACTCCCCAACTGATTAGCCTTTTCGCCTTTTAGCCTTTAGCCTTTTAGCCTTTAGCCTTTTAGCCTTTAACGCGAGTGCGAACTTGACCGCGAAGGAACGCCTATCTTTTTAATCAACAGTCGTCGTCGCCTCCCTTCGCAACGCGAGCCTGATTCTATCTGGAACAACAGTCGAAAAGCGTTCGTCAGCGCACAGGCCGTGAGCGATAGCCAGAAGTGGGAGTCGAGTCTGTGTCTCGAAAAATGCTCTCGTGAGTACGTACCTTTATGCATATTCTTCTTAGCGGAATAGGCGTATTAGGGACACCACTTAAAAAAAAACGTGATGACAGCAATATTACCTCATGGGTAACGTGGAAAGATATTGCAATTGTAATGGAAAATAAGTACAAATAATTTTTTCATAACAGTATAAGGTAAAACATTTACTATCGTGCGTTCACGACAAGTTGGCGAGGCAAACTCATTTTTTAACCGACTTCGAAAAGGAGAAAGTTACTCAATTCGACATGTATTCTTCTTTTTTTGTATGTATGTTACTCGATTACGCCCACACGGCTTGACAAATCGGATTGAATCTTCTTGCATCTGGTAGGACTTCGTTGCCTCTTAAAAGTTTAAAAAGATATTTTACCTACTTCCATTTTTACCACTTTATTGCACTTTTTATCGAAAATTGGACTATTTCACGTATGTTCGGCCTGAATTCAATGAAATCGATGAAACCCTTTACATTTTGCTGCCGGACAGGTTTTCGAGTTGAACACTTTGCAAAAATGATTTCTCTTATTGTTTATAACTATTGTTATTGCAAAATTTCTATTCTTTTATGTAACTCTGCAAGGAATTAACCGATTGCGATGGAGGCTTCCGCATTTCATGATAGATGAATTCGTGATGTTCCCATTTGCAACAATTTATGGACACTTTCATTGTTTATAAAACCATTGTTGGTGCAAAATTGCTATGCTCTGGTGTACCTCGACAAGGAATTTACCAAACGCAATCAATTCTTTCACATTTAGTTGCACATGCATTCCCGATAATCTCATTTGCAACTATACAGGGTGTCCCAAAAACCTGGAGACGAGAAAGGGTAGGTGTAGGTGTGTCTAAAGGTCTAAAGACACTCTGATTGGGCCTCGTGCTAATTTCATTTTCAAACTCCAATCAGTGTGTTTCAACGACCTGCGGTCGTGGAAAATGACTGATCGTGGGAGTGACACTGCGAGGTGTCTTCGATTGTCACCTCGAAACGGAAAATCAGATACGAACGATACGTTCGAGAACGAAAAAGAGAGAGATAGGAAAAGAAAGAAAGCGATATAGAGATATAAAGACAGACTATTTTAATCAGTAATTGTAATAGTATTTTTAAGTATTTAGTATAATTTAGTTTAAAATAATATGATTTAATATTAATAATATTTTAATATTTTTTTTTAGTATTTAGTAGTTTATTTTAGAATAGTAATACTGCGTGAAGTGTTTATAGTGCTAAAAGTGAAAATTGTACAAGTTAAATTATACAATGGCTTCGCGCAAGAAGAGGCAAGTAGTCCACAGCGAGGCAAGGACCATGGCGAAGAGGATCATCGAGAAATGCGAAGGAGAATCGCTCAAGAACGCGTTGTGCCATTCCATCAACCAAACTATTAAACGTGTTGTGGAATATACAAGATTATCAACGAGAACAATATCAAGAATACGAAATGAAGCTTCGATTTCAGCAGATGGAAGGCTGCCATCGCCAGGAAGGAAGTGACCGCGGGACATCGACAGCAGATTCCAGATCAGCCAAAAGGACAAAATGGTTATTAAAGAAAGCATTTGTGAATTTTACACAACAAAGAAAATAGTGTCAACATGCAACACATTGGTAGCTGCAATCAAGGAAAAGATTAATTTTCCTTGGAAAGCACATACGCTGCACCGACTGTTGAAGAGTATGGACTTCAAGTGGAAAACTTCAACGTCACATAGGAAGGTGTTAATCGAGAGGCCGAACATCGTCGCGTGGAGAGGGAAGTACATCAACACAATTCAGCGCTATAGAAGAGGAGGAAGAAATATCATTTATCTGGACGAGATGTGGGCCGATAACACATTGTGTTTTGGAAAGTGCTAGCAGAGCGAGGAAGTTTCGGGAGTTCTGAAGAACACTAGTGCTTCCCATCGGCTAATAAATAATTGTTCATGGCGGTAGGAGGAATGGATTCGTCCAAGGCGCGGGACTAATTTTCAAGGGGAATACCATAACGGGGGATTACCACGACAAGATAAACTCTGGAAATTTTGAAAAGTGGATCAGGGAAAAATGATTGGCCAATATTCCTGAAGATACAGTAGTGGTGATGGACAATGCATCCTACTACACTCTACAAATAAACAAAGCGCCATCATCATATGCAAAGAAAGCGGAAATGACAACTTGGGTTGGAACAGAATAACATACCTTACTCAGAGACAATGCGAAGATATGAGTTAATAGAGCTCATAGAAGCCAACCAAAGTAGGGAAAAAATATACAAAATAGATGATATTCTGAAGTCACAGGGACACTAATATTCAATAATATATTAAATTTCTATTTCCTTTATATTAAATTATGTTAAATAAACTTTTCGTAGTCGGCGCAAAATTAAAAATTCCGTACGCCAGATACTTGAAGGGGACCCCACTTGAAATTAAGAATCCCTTGTCCGTACCCAACCCACGCCAGAAAAAGAGAACATATTGCTGCACTAGCTACCGCGACGTCTCTTTTTAACTAAATGGCATTTTGGGGACAAAACTGTGCTGGAGTTCAAGAATTGTAATTGAAGTGTGTGAGACTCTTACTGAAGTTTTGCAAGAGCATATAAGTGTGCATATTTAAAAGATACGCATTTTAAAGCTTGAAGTTACTAGTTTTTGAATCAAGGACTCAATTTTTTTTCTCCGTCCATTGTGATACCGTTTTATAAAGATTAAGCGCGGGAAACGAAGTGTCAGAAATTTTTGCCTAATTTGGACGTATGCACGGGCCAAAAACATTTTTCTCAGACAAATCCAATGAAGGACTCTTATAGAGCAAACATTTCTCTTTCATTTCATTGTTTTGGTTTTGTTGTATGATTTTTATTCGCCAAGTTATTCGCTATCAACGCAAAAAAGGAACTTTTTACTTTGAAATCCTATAATTTGCGAACGCATTATCGTAAAAAATTTTTCATGAGTGTTTTGGAAAGTTAAGACAGTTTCCTTTCAGACCGTTTAGTTGTCAATTCAATGAGATTTTTTTTTCACCGTATTAAATTCATTTTAAAATAATCCCAAAAATTGCATTTTTATCATTTTATAGAAAACATGGTGCCACTTCAAGGAAAATCATGGAATCATTCAAGTGTCCACGTTTTTTGCGAGTTAAGACTGCCTGGAAAGAAATTGTATCTAAACTCTTCGCAATGACGAAAAATAACTACAAACGATTCTGAATCACGTGGAAAAAACAGATTTGAGATATCTCTAAGTCGGGTGCGCCCCATTTTCTCCATTTTTTTTATTTAATAATTGAAAAAACTACAAATGGAACTGTTGTTACTACAATCAACCACAAACGAAATACTATGTATATAGAAATAGGGAAGAGCTCTGGAACCCTACATCACAGGGGTACCATATGAAACATATAAAGTACGACGCGTGGTGCGAAATCGCAAAGTCGTTGAGGGTAACTCCCGACGCGTACAAAGCAAAGATGACGTCTGTGCTGGCATCGTTCAGGAGAAAAAAGGGGAAAGGAGAAAAAATCAAGGGGGACTGGAAGAGGCAAGTACAATTTAATACTTATACATACGCTTGCATATAGATTATTCCTCGCGAAATCGGACAATTTTTGGAGGGAGTTTGTGTAGATTGCTGAAATTTAAATATGTTGTAATCTGTAGTGATATTTAAACGTGTACGACAAAGTATTTGTTCCGGATAGAACTTGAGTGTCGGCAGAATTTAGGCTCTTTTATAATTGTGTGCCGTTAAGTCGTTAATATTATTCCTCGAGCGATGCGGAGAACTGAACGGAGAGCCAACAATAGTTTAACATGCTCGCGAAATATATCGCTTTCGGTTTGTAGCTGATTGCCGTCAATATCAAGCCAGATGTGACCGTTTCGAGGTCTTTAGAATTCCGCATGGTTCCGAGGCTCGGCGGGCGGCCATGCCATAAATTCGGAAAAACTCACGAGCGCGTCGGGCCTTCCGTGAATCACCCGCCAACCACCTACCCCTAGTTTCGAGGCCGTGAGGGAAGACACCGCGACGGGGGTGAGCGTGAGACGAAAGGCGCCCTGATTGGGCCTTGTTCCTAAGGTCGTGGCCCAGTCGGCGCACCCCTTGGACGCTAAGGGGTGGAAACGAGGACGAGGAAGCGGCATCGCGAGGCCTCTTCGGTCGTCACTTCGCGAGACAAATCACATTCTGAGCGGAACACTCGACCGATAAGGGAATTCTCATCCAGATGAGATTCCCATGTTGCGAGTCTTCGGGAATTTCGATTTGAACTCTCGAATAATAAAGTTCGGTTTCTTGATGTAAATCAAGTGTATACATTTCCTTCGGCATCCCATTTTATCCTGAACAATTACTTTAAGGTTGGTACGACTCCAGACCGTGGTTGATGCTTATTTCCGCTATTTCACATAGCACCAACCATTTTTGACGAAACAGGCTACCTGAGTGAGCAGTGATTTTAATGAACTACACAATCAGGGTATTTTTCGGTGCATTTTTCCTGCCTGCGAAATCCTCAGACCTGGCCAAAGGAAAGAACGTCAGAAGCTTGAGCCACGCGACGAAGTGAAGATCGGAAAGTCAGTGTGTGATTTTTGTGAAAGATTCTAAATACGTTGTGTGATCCGGTAAGTCGAGTTTGTTTATTTTGATCAGTGTTGTTAAATTTTACAGTGTTTTGAAAATAAAACTTCTTTCAGCAGCTAAAATGCCGAGACGCCAAACAGATGAAGTTACGACGGCTTTAGCTGGAGAAAAAGTGCTGACCGGGCATTCGATGAGTCATGTCGCACACTGGGCCAAACGTGGACAAAATTCCAAAATTCGGAGTTTGTATTTGGAAAAAATTATTATTATATTTTATTCGTATAAAGTCGAAGAACAAAAACCCCTTCCTTTTTTCCAAAAGCAAAATTTTATAAAGCTAAAATATCACATTTTTCTTTTGTACCTATAATTTATTTCTTCTTTAAGTATTATTCAAAGTTGGTTACAACCGATCTAGTTGATCAATATTTTACAACCAGCACTTTTATATCATAAAAGGATCGTTTTTTAACAGTAACCATTGCATAAAGGTCGTTAAATAGCCAAAACGGTAAAAGGCCTGGATAACTAACGCGTCATCTCGCGCTAAGTTGCCGTTAATGGATTTAGTACCGGGAAGTATGAAAGAATATATACCTAACAATTCATTTGCCTGTTCTTGCCTATTGGGTAGTTATTGGAATTTATGTGAACATTTTCGCCTAAAAGTTAAAACGATTAAGATATATCAAACTTTTATTAGTAAATATTTACATTAAATATGTTATTTTTGTATTTAAAAAAAAAGTAATTTGTAGGAGTTTTACAGGCGGTGGGAGGTTTCTCCCGGACGCCTGGTTTTTGGGACGGCCGCTAGGGGGACGCGGTTCCCGGAGCTCCGCTTTAATTGCAATTAGTTTAGTTCAAAAAACAATAAATCGAATATTAATTATTAATTTAATTAAAAATTATTAATAAAATAAATAATTAATATACATTAATAATTATCTTTTGGTTAGCTATCTGATAGATTGAAGAGAGTAGGAAAAGGAATGTATAGAAAGTAAGATAGGAGATACGAGAATAAACTAATAATAAACTAGTAACTAGTATATTAATTTGTTTTTTCCAAAATATTGGTTTGCTTCTGTTCATTTATTCGTCATGGAGAACTGTGTAACTTTGACTTAGAGTGACTTGCGTGATTACTTGTTTAATATCGGCCCGAGTAACTACAATTCGTTCCATCAGTTTATCACAGAGAAATTCACTGACCTATCCGAAAATAGAGTGTGTCGACTTTCCGCAGAAATACATAAAAGATTTTTACCTAATTTTGTGAAAAAATGGAAATCAGTGAATCGAGACAAGGTGAGTTTCAAAAAGAAGAATTACGAGTGGATAAAAAATAACTTTATATTTACGTTTGACGATGAGGAACATGCCACTACTTCGTGCTCACGTCGAGGAAGGCCAAGCATGGACTTCGATGATTGTGGGAAAAGGAGTAAAATAAGGAAAATCCGCGAACTGCAAGAATCTTACTCACAAAATTTGATCAACGCTTCAGCTACCTCATCACATGCAGATAAGCAGTTTTCTCCTTTCAGTGATGATTTTGCTTTGTCACTTTTCATCCAAGCAAAACTGAGCAAATACCAATATGAGATAATTCGAAATGCCTTAAAAAACGCAGGGTGCAACTTACTACCCAGCTATAAGAGACTTACTGCTGCAAAGAAAGGTTGTTATCCCGAAAACATCAATATAAGCGACACTTCTGCTGAGATCCCATTTCAAAATTTACTAGACCACACTGCGAAAAGGATTCTCAAAACTAAAAATGATGATGAGCTGGATAAATTGAATGGTCAAGAACTTATACTGACATCGAAATGGGGATTTGACGGAGCTTCTGGTCAAAGTCAATATTCCCAGCGCTATTTGACAGGAGACGAAGGCGCATCTGACTCCAACTTGTTTATGACCTCTATCGTACCCATGTGTCTGACCAATAATGATCATCAAAATAACTCAATTTGGAAAAATCCTCGGCCCTCATCTACTCGCTACTGTAGAGCGTTACGTTTTCGGTTCGAACAAGAAACTATTGCCTTGGATCGATCAGAGAAAGAATCTATTGATAGCGAATATAAAAACTGACTAAAAACAAACTTAATCTTTGGTGATAGAACAATATCTGTTAAACATGTTTTGATCTTCACCATGTTGGACGAAAAGGTAGCACAAGCTGTGACAGGAACTACGTCATCAAGTAACTGCTTCATTTGTAATACTCCCCCTTCCGAAATGAACGATTTATCTAAAGTTAAGAGCAAGCCATCAAATGAAGAAGCTTCACAACTCGGTTTATCGCCTCTTTATTGCAGAATAAAATGTATGGAGTACATTCTTCACCTGGCTTATAATTTGAGTTTTGAAAATTGGAGAACCTCAAAGACTACCCTTCCGATTAAAGAAATCGAAAAAAAAACGAATTCAAGAAGAATTGGTTAAGAAACTGGGGATACGTATTGATTTTGTATGACAGGGATACGGGACATCAAATACAGGTAATACATTGAGGAGATTTTTTGCTGACCCATCATTGACATCGGAGATAACAAAAATCAATGAGGATTTGATTCGCAAATTGTCTGTCATAGTTATCAAAGTTATCAATTGTCCTCATGCAATTGATCCAAATAAATTTGGGTTGTATGCCCAAGAGACTGCGGAATTAGCTATCCAGCTGTACCCATGGTATTATATGCCCTCTACAGTGCACAAAGTGTTACTCCATGGTGCCGAAGTTATAAGAAGAGCAGCTCTTCCGATCGGACAGCTTTCTGAAGAAGCGCAGGAGAGCAGAAATAAAGACTACAAGATTTTTAGATTGAACCACGCTAGAAAAAATTCTCGCTCGGCAACGAATGAAGATGTATTTCACAGGATCTTAGAATCATCTGACCCATATATTTCCAATTTGCGACCCGAACCAAAAAAAAAAA
>NW_026531932.1:0-5154 GCF_026283585.1 Hylaeus volcanicus | reverse complement strand
CTCAGAATGCGTGCTTGGAAGTAATCCAGTGGTGTTATTGGGATATCGCGATACTCTCCGAACGCATTTCTGCCATCAGGAAACAGGAAAAATCAACACAGCTCTTCCATCCTTTTCTCCCTTTCCATGTTTAAAGGTGGCGCTGTTTTTCTATGTATATTCGCCATCTGTATTACGTCATTTTCCTCATTATTATTATTACCATGATTACTCATAGCGACGACACTGTCAATATTTGGAATAGTGTCATCGACCGACCGTAACATGCTTGTTACGAAAATAATATGCGTTTCATTCGATTCTCTTCGTGGAGTAACATTTGATACACTTTGTACATTTTCCAACTGTGCAGAGCTATCTGTATCTGATACAATTATCAAAGGTGTGATTGAATATACATTTAGTACATTTCTATCACCTTCTCTAGCACGTAAATTACGACGCAATATGGCGTGCAAGTGATCAATATTGGTAATTTTCATACAGCATGACACTCCCTTTAATGGTCCTTTGTATCCTTTCGGACCTCTTGAATGAGAATCGAACAACCAATAGCAGGGAGCCTCCGGCTGGTTGTTCCATGATACAGCTACTGACACACAATTCGCAGTAAGAATTCCATACGTATGTCGTTGGAAAAACGTAATTAAACCATTCTTTAAATTTGGAAAACCTTCGTCACTGTTATTGATATCAATATGTCCATTTACAGTCACGTCATTCCATACCTTCATCTTGGCTTTGATATTGTTGAACGATACCTGCGGCAACAATTCGGTTGCAGCTAAGTACTCTGTATTGGCTTCGGTAGGGTCAGGATTAATTCGCGCTTCAATTCAATCATGATAATATTTGTCTCCTACTGAAAGTACGTAATCCACATCGCTGTTACACCATGTGTTCGGATTAATCAAATTAAACGCGACACAGGCGACTGCAGCTATACCAGTAGATTGTTTACCGCGAGATTCGATACTGAAGCAATCGCTTGCTTGATGGAAGGAGCCTCGTAAGATAGCTACATTATTGTCCACATTTACATATTTACTATTTGCTTGAGTACCTCTTTGATCGACTTTACTTTCGTTTCTTACAGTAGACGGCTCTTCAACGACATGAGTTGTTTCTAAAATGTTATTTGCAATATTAGAAAAACATGGACGTACATCTTTGTACAGGGCATTATTTTTTAACAACCATTGCAAAGTTGACCGAAGTTTACCGACATCTATTTCAAATTGTCGTTGTCGCTCTAATTTTCGAGACTTTCTACTACAATTACCATGCCTGTTTGGTCTAACCTAACAGGGAGTTGCTCCGCTATTTCGATCACATCGCGGGCGAACAGAACTACTTGACCTTTGCACCACTCTTGACTAAAACGATTTCGAATTTTCATGATTTTAAGGAACGGTACTATTCGACATAACATTTGTTTCTCAATTTCGGTTAAATTTGTTATCTCTTCAGGTACAGACATAACTTCCATTTTGTTCCAGAATGCCTGCGATGGAACTTTGTGTTTCTTAAGATGCTTCAGGCAACGAGAGCATGTCACTATCTTCTCTGATTCTATTAAAGATGAAGGAATTACACGAAATAATGTTTTCGTCTGCAAGTTACAACGTTGTTGCGGATACAATGCTTTGTGACATACGGCGCATGGTACATCAGCAAAAATATTGATTGCTACTTGAAAGTAGCCTTCCTGATTGTAACGTTCTTTTCTTTCTTTTCGAGTTCTTTCGCGCATATTCATCAGACGAGTAATTCTTTCTTTCGATCTTTCCTTTGATAATACTTCCCGCGTACGATTTCTCGTGAGCGTTAGACGATAGCGACGTCTTTGAACGGGTTCGGTAGCCAAACCTCGCCGAATTAGTTCGATACGTCGCGATCTTTCATCGGGAGTTTCTTCTGTAAACGTCGCCGAATTAGTCCCATTCGGCGTGACCGTTCCGCGGCAGTTTCGTTTCCTACGCGTTGTCGAATTAGTCCTATTCGGTGTAATCGTTCAGCGTCAGTTTCGGTTGCTAAACGTTGTCGAATTAGCCCGATTTGGCGTGACCGTTCAGTGGCATTTTTGCTAAGGGTTTCATTCGCTATACGTCGCCGAATTACTTCCATACGATGTGCTCTTTCTTCGGTAGATTCATTCGCTAAACGTAGCCGAATTTGATTGATGCAATGTGATCGTTCCGCGGCGGTTTCTTTAACTAAACGACTACGAATTAAATTCATACGGTGCTTTTTCTCTTCCTCCGTTTCGCTTGATAATCTGGAAGACATATATTTCCGCATTTTCGACAATCTACATTTACGTTCGGTATTAAATTCTTGACGCCGTTGCTTCGCATTTCTTTCACGATTTTTACGGAGGCGTATTTCTTTAGCATCCTCGGTTTCATTTGCATGCTTCCTTCTCGTAAGTGATGCCCTTTTTGTAGGCATACCCATAGTTACTACATTCTTTTATGGAACTAAAATTTCGTCTACTTAGTCAATTTTTTCTTTTTCCTATAGTAATTTCTAGTCAATTTTTTACAATTCCAATTTGTCACTTTATACAAGTACAATTTTTCCCGTAATTCAATTAGTCGCTGAAACCAGACGAGGCCTACTCCTTTTTCCAATTTATCAATTAATTCGATTAGTCGCTAAGAGCAGACGAAGCTTATTCCTTTTTTCCAATTTATCAATTAATTCGATTAGTAGCTAAGAGCAGACGAGGTCTAATCCTTTCTTCAATTTTTCCAATTTTTTGCTTAATTCGATTAGTCGCTACGAGCAGACGAGGCTTATTCCTTTTTTCCAATTTATCAATTAATTCTATTAGTCGCTAAGAGCAGAGGAGGCCTATTCCTTTTTTCACTTTGTCACTGTAGGTATACTTAGACACCTTACTGTTAACTATTAATGTTTGGAATATATTTTTTATATTAGTACAGAATAATATGATTGTATAACAAATTTTACCTGTCAAACACTCTTCGTTTGTATTATTGGATAATGACGAAATATCACGTTCACTATCACAATTACACGATGAAGAAACTTTCGAGGTAATGCTTTGTACTAATTGATTTCTGGATTTGCCTACTGTCGCCTCTACTACAATAACCAGGGCCGGCGCAAGGCAGGGCGTTTTAAAATGCCCCGCGGACTACGAAAATTAATGATTTAAAAGGTACCGATGTTGATTAACTTTTTACAGACTGATGATACAAGTGGAAGAAATTTCTGCTGAGATACAAGACATTTCTTTAGTAACGATGATTACATTGAAAGGAGTAACATAAATCATCAAAGTATTATCATTTAATATTCATCTTAAATAAAAAATATATATCATTTGTAAATAAATAATTTCTCGTTGCAAAATTTACTTGTAGGATCTGAATGTGAATACAGGCCCCGCAAAATTTTTGAACTCGGCCCCGCATAATGTCATACCGGCCCTGCCACTAACATATCTACTCCGTTATATATTCGTATATGTACTGGGTTAACCGTGCGAAATAGAGCAGTTCCTGGTCGATTGTTGAACTTCCGAGATAATATTTACGACACGCACATTTTACGATATTTTAGTATATACTACTCCGAGATTTCCGCTCTACTTTTTTCCTTCTAGTTATAGAAATGAATTTAAGGGTTATTATCATACCCGTGAATAAGAAAACAATTTTTGTAGGATTTTCTATTTCACCGACCGACTAATTGTGGAATTTCATTACTTCTATGCATAATGCCAGACATGTTATACTAACAAACGAAATGATATCTTTATTATTATTAACATGTCTAGACGATCGCGCTTTCCTCTTTCCATGACTCGTCCAGTATAATTCAGTGGTATGCTGTTCGATACATTTTCAACACCGTGTATGAGCTCTTCATAATACGAATAGCGTGTACATACGATCGGGAATGTAAACATACCGAGGAATTGGTGCGATCCTTTAAGGTAATGTACCATTGACTTCATTTCGTCGCTACGCGGTCCTGCTCAATTCCGAGTTGGACGCGGCTGGTTAAAGAGATAAGTACGAAACAAGCAATTCACGCATTCCTGTTTTATACATACTATGGGTTCCTTTCGTGCAACAATTGGATGTACTTGCCACTTTTAGTACACCCTGACATTTCTGATGCATAACGCTTGCTACGGTACGATGGAATTATTTATGTTTGCGTTAACTTCAAGGTTACGTGTTCCATCTGCATCAGATTATTCATATCATTTTATATTTTGTATATTTAACATTTTATATATTTACCTTTGTTATAGATTTTATATATATTTAACATTTCATATATTCGTAAGTATAATCATCATATTCGTAAGGTTAATTTGTGTCCTTTCGGTACACAATTGGATGTAATTAAGTAATATAAAAGAAGTTCTTTGGTTTGATTATATCTGTTTTTTCCCGCAGATGTCACACCTCCAATGGAAGTGGATTCCGTAGAGAATCGTAAGTATAACTTCAACTTCATACATCGTTCATACATTAATACGCAGGAAAACGTATGTTCATATACATATATTTCGGTTTTTTTATCTTCCAGATGATCCCTACCAGGCGGAGCTAGCTGCGCTGCATCTGACGCTGCAGCGTTTAAGCAGAGAGGTGGCTGCAATGAGGGCGAGCGGGGGAGCCCCCTCAGTCACAAATACGCCCGCTGCCGCCGCCGTCGCTGATCGAACAACGACGGAAACCGCACCGAAGCGAGGTAAGTGTCACATGAATACGATCAGGGTTGCGATTAATTAATTATTTTCTTCGATAATCTCCGTCCTTGATAGACAGTTAGTTGCAACCTATTTAATTAATAAATGTGGGCAAAATTTATTATAACCAATTTGATTAAAAATTAATAGATTACAAAATTATTACAACCAATTTAATTAAAAATTATTTGATTAACATTGAATTAACCAGAGTCATTCGCATGTCGTTTAATTGACGATCGAGTTTAGCGATTTTTAATCGAAGATATTCAATTGACGATTACTTTAAACAGAATTAATTGAAACCCATTTACTTGACGATTATTTTCATCAGAATGAATTTATAGCCATTTGCTTGACGATTGATTTCAGAGGAATTAATCCAAAGCCATTGAATTGGCGATTGATTTCAGAGAAAT
>NW_026531931.1:0-2124 GCF_026283585.1 Hylaeus volcanicus | reverse complement strand
AATGTAAAGTTTGAGCTAATTTTTCACTTATTAAACCTACGTACTAGATTTTGATTTTGCATCATGGAGATGGAAAAGTTAACGCTGTTTCGAATGGTGTACTATTTTTAAGTTTGCACTGTAATTTAGTGGAGTTATGGCCATTTAAAGAGCGTCAAGTCGAAAACACAGACAAAAAATTAAAAGTGTAAATACTCGAGAATAAGGCGACACAAAGAAAATGTCTAAGAGTAATTTTTTGTTGGACATTTATTGTAGAATTGACACCCTGCGTATGTCCGGACTTATACGTAGACACCCTGTATATTGAAATATAGAAAAGTCTGTTTAACTATTAAGGGGAGCACCTTATAGAACGCCAAATCTATGTTAGGAGATATATTACAATAGTCAGTATTTATACAAAGAATTTTAGATTATCTTAAAACATTTTCCAAAGTCCCTCAAAAAATTTGGAGTTGTTTCACTAAGTCGTTCAAAAGTTATAATAGTCTCTATGTGTAACAAATTTACACGTAGTTAAATAGAAACCAATATGCCATGACGTTAATTCAAATAGAGAAATAGTATTAAAGAAATATCAAGAATAATCTATAAATTTATAAATTAGTGGATTAAGTATCTAAGAAATCCATATGTAAATAACGTTTACTAATAACAGAATTGTTTATAAAAGAAAATAAAAAAAGTGAAGTCAAAATGTCAATTGTAGTGAAAACGTGGCATCATCGTAAATAACTGTGAGAGATAAAACTACAATAATTATAAGTATAGAAAATTCGACTTTGTCTATAAGAAATGTAGATTTGGGTGTTTAAAAACAAATTTTTTTCTCCCAAACAGGATCAAAACTTTCATGTAGGTAAAAGAATATTCCTGTCGCAATTTAAGCTCTTAATATTAACGTTAAGAGGTTCCTCATCGCAACTTATCTATTTTTCACAAGAATAAAATAGGAAACATTTTTTTTGCTTCTTCTGATTTTCATAACTACCTAACAATATGTCGTACAGAAAATCTACAGACATATTTTGGTATCGCATTAAATGCTCTACAAACCCAACTCTATCACCATACTAATTTCAGTACTAATTCTCATTGCAAACTAAAAAAATAAATATCGAATAAAATCATTTAGCATCTATTAATAGTAAAACTCATGTTTTACAAAAAAAAAATGATGCACATCTTTTTGATGATCGATAGTTCCCCTGTAATACTAAAAGATAGCTCACATTATAGATAACTTAATTTTTGTCCGACTGTAACTTCGATACAGTTTTTTATTAGCCTGTTTAGAGGAAACAAATTTTTAAACGTCATAATTAGACTGCGGATTTTTATGCATTTATAAGAAGTTGGAATGTACAAGAAACTATGAAATGCACAAAAAATGCAAGACTGTAAAACAATATTGAAAGTGAAGTTAGTATTATAATATTTGCAGAGGAAAATAAATTCCTATTTACGTTCGATTCTCGTAGGTACATTTGCAGAGATTTTATTTTACTATGATTACCATGCGATTAGCAATTACTTGGCTGGTGAATATGTAGTTCGATTAGAGGGGATTCCCCCAAAACAGGTTCGCGTTACTGGCCTCGTGCCCCTTCTTTAACCGAAGTGGCGAGGATTCAAGGATTTACCATGTTTGCTAACGATTAATCTCTGGGATTCCTTTTCCTGGTTTCATGTTACAGTACACCTAATATAAACTGACGGACTCGTTCAAGTTTTAGAATAGTTAAATATCATTTTAAATAATAAAACGTAAATAATAAATAACGCTAGTGACGAGGTTGGCAAATATCGATCCTTACTGCAGAATAAAGTTTCAAAGAAATGAACCTATTTAGACGAGTGGGCAAAAACCTCCATGATCTGTCAATAAATCATTGAAAAACGATGTTCAACTTCGACAACGTTGTATTTTTCCTCACGTACTATATGGTATCTGTATAAACAACTTCCTATACTGCGTATTGAAAGTATATTGGAGGTTCCAGTATCTTAAGATAGTTGTTCCGTGGATTTATTTAATAAAGGATTTTGATAAAACTACACTTGCTGTGTTTTAATTAAATATGATTCACATGAGCCTATTTCGATTTAAATTGACCATCA
>NW_026531930.1:0-1420 GCF_026283585.1 Hylaeus volcanicus | reverse complement strand
AAATAATAGAATCAACTCAACACTCGGCACTAAGAATTGCTACAGGCGTATTCCGTACAGCCCCGATAAGTAGCATTTTATTCGAATCTACGGAAATGAATCTTGAACAAAGAAGAAAATTCTTAAGTCATTTAATTATATGTTCACCAACAGATACACGCAGCTTCACAACAAAAAACACAAACTCCCTCCACCATTTTATATAAGAATAAGAAAAATGCTACAATTGTATAAAATCGAAAAGACCCCTACCATAGAACGCAAACCAGGAAGAATAGCACCATGGACTATCAAAATTCCTCAAACCAACATTGAACTCGACGAAAGGTCAAAAAACGAACAAAGCAGAATTGAACACAAATCCAAATTCCTAGAACTCAACAATAAATATGTCCAATACAAACAAATGTATACAGATGCATCGAAATCAGAGCGAGGCGTTGGATATGCTATTATTACAGACAATAAAAAAATCCAACAGAACCTCCCCAAAGTGACATTTATCTTTACTGCTGAAGCGTATGCAATCCTAAATGCCCTGAAATACATAAACAAAAATAATGTACAAAACTCGGTGATTTACTCTGACTCCATGAGTGTGATCAAGGCTCTACCGTCAACCAATAGAAAGGACAAGCACGAAATTATCCAAGAAATCCAAGAAATGTACACAGAACTCACAAATAGAAAAATAAACACCACAATTATTTGGATTCCCTCTCATCAAGGAATAATTGGAAACGAAAAAGCAGACACCGCCGCAAAAGAAGCAACAGAACTACCACCATACGAACCTGCAACACCAATACCATGTCTTGACCAAATAATTAATGTAAAAACAAAAACAAAAGAAGAATGGAATAAAATTTGGACCACAACCAACATAACAAAAATTCACAACATCATCCAGAACTTCTATCAGCAAATACCAACCATAAACCTCAACAGGACAGAAAAATCTGTATTGTCTCGATTGAGAACTGGCCATACAAAAATCACCAACGACTACCTCATCACCAAAACCGAACCCCCCAAATGTCATTTTTGTCAAACCCATCGTCTAACAATAAACCACCTATTATACAAATGTAAAGAAATAGAACAGAAAAGGAAAAAATACGGAGTCAAACCAGACTCAGCCCTAACAGTGCAGGACCATATCAGAAATACAATAGACTTCCTCAAAGACATTAATATATATTCTAAGATTTAAAAAATCGCAAATAGTTCTGTCGCTAATGACCTTGTAGTCGATGCGACATAAAACAGACAGGTGAAAAAAAAATTATGTCATGTTTGTGTCGTGTCAGGTATTCTGTGAGTTCCAGTCGTCTGTAGTTGGCAATAATTGAGTTGACATTTATTGCTGAAACATTAAATTCGTTTAGTGGATTAGACCTGGCCATTTTGATATAAAGAA
>NW_026531929.1:0-3100 GCF_026283585.1 Hylaeus volcanicus | reverse complement strand
AGACTCTATCCGTTTTAATGTCTCGGATAGTTGACAAACTAAGAAGAATATTTTTTTTTTTTTAAATAAAGTGTACTGGATACGATGTTTTTTTGTCTTTTCAATGATGCAAATTAATCTAAATAACATTTCAACTCCACTTTTCTTCCAGTGCTATTTCTCAACAACCTTTACCCCTTTTAAACTTTGTACATAATCAATTTGAGACTATCGTAGCCACATATGTTTAAAAAAAAAAAAAAATATGTTTAACAGCGTTAAAAACTAATTTGTAACTGTGCTTAAACTTGCACAAAAATTGTTCAAACAAACAAAAAAAAATAATTTAAAAAATAATAAACAAAGAAAAAAAAAAAAAAAAAAATTTCTATACAAAAACCAATGAAAAAAAACAGAAAACTTCTTTGAATCTATCCAACAAAAAAAAAGACGTATTTAAATTCATTTATCACAATCTACTACTTCGTTTAGTAGATTAATAAATGCTCCAACAAACTGTTTAACTGTAAGGTCTTTGATTAATCCATTAGAGTAACATTTTTTGTTGCAGAACAATTCCTTTGACAACCCACCATCACTTAAATTATTAATATTAGCTTCGTCTACGTTGGAACCACTCTGTTGCTTAGTCTCGTCTACGTTGGAACCACTCTGTTGCTTAGTTTCGTCTACGTTGGAACCACTCTGTTGCTCAGCTTCGTCTACGTTGCGACCACCCTGTATGTTACTAATAGAACCACTAGCCATAATATCATGCCCCGATACATTAAATATATTAATATTTTGGAATATGATTATTCCTTGGTTTCTACTCATGTCAATATAAACGGGATTCATCGCTCCATAAGCCACATTATAATTATTCGTAGATCTTTTTTTTCGACTTTTTTTTGGCTTTTCTATTGAAAACGCACAATTTCTTGTAGATATGCTATTTATTATATGGTCTCCAATCAATTTACTAAAACTTTTCACATCATCCTTATTAACCTCAATCAAATCTGCACCATCGTAACCATGCATACTCAGGTGATTAACTAATTTCCGATAGTAATCGAAAGTACGTTTCGTTGGTAAAAAAATAACATTGTACTTTCCGGCATTTAAAATATTGGCAAATTGTTGTAATGAAGGGCTACAGTTTAGAGGAGGTTGGACGTTTTCGTTATTTTTAATGTTAGCCGAGAAAAAAGAATAACATTCCTGAGAATCGACTTGCTTATTCCGGTTGTCAGTTAGCACTAAAATAATTTTGAAACGCTTTACATTTGACTCATCTAATCCATAGGGAACTTCAGAGAGTCCATTGTTATTCGCTGTTGCACACATCCAAATTCCCCGTGATAACAGTTCCATATCCCGTTTCCCCTTTTCAGTCACATGATTTCCCAACAATTTACTAACTTCATCTAAATTATAATTTAAAGGAGATACTAATTGAAATGGAGCATTTCCAGCTTCACCATCACTTATTTTATAAACGCCTAATCCAGTTCGTCGGAATTTCTTTCTTACATGTTTCACTATTGATACAACTGGACCCTTCAGCATGGCTTTTGAGAAATTTGAAAATGATCCAGTCGCATCATCATTGAAACCATAAAAAATATCAATAAGAGGTATTTTGTTGTCCTCTAAACATGGAACGATTTTCTCTGTTTGTCTTGACTCAGACTCCGAAGCTTCTTGCAACAGTTCACCAGATAACTTATTCGACGCCGTTGCTATCTTAAACAAACACAGACTAAAAAACAATACACCAAATTTTAAAAATGTAATCCTCATACTTTAAACAAAAAAGTTAAGCAACGATAGTTGCGTTTTTTCTATCTTTAACTTATAGTATTTCAAAAAAAATCAAATTTAAATAAAAATTTCTTTCCTAAAAATATCAGTAAAATACCTTTCTCCAGGACGCTTGTGAAAATATGGAATAAATGTGGTTGATTTAAAATTTGAATTAATAATTCTATTACCGTAACCCAATTTACCATACCGATAATAATAGGTTTCCATTAAAAAAAACTTTTTCAACCAATGTCAGAATAAAAAACCATTTATTTTCCCAATATCGGAATTGACAAAAAAAAAGCATTTATTCCTAAGAAATCCTTAGGCTGTAAAACAGTATATCATACGACAAGATCAAAGTCAATTTTATTAAATTTATTTTTTATTTTATAAAGCTGTGAAATTCTGTATTTAAAAAAACTTTTTATATATAAAAACTAAATAAACCAAAAAAAATGTATTAAATTAAATTTTGAAAATCTTTTTTTGTTATTATTCAGTTCTTTTTTTTGTTTCTCTCTTTGAAACAAAGAGTAAACTTTGCACGATTTAATTATGAATAGATGGTTTTATATTAGTAATCAAATTTCTCACGTTTTCTGTTAATTGTTCATAAAAAGTGACGAAAACAAACAAAAGCACGAAACTTTTTTAAAATTGTGTCGCTAATGTTCAATGAGCTTCACAAATCTTGTAACAGAACTTACTTGAATTGTTTTGCGCAAGCGAGTGATGTAATGAGGATTTCATTTTATTTTTTTATATTCGAAATACAAAAATGTATGACTATACTCCAATTTTTCATGACGTTTTCCACGTTATTATTGAAATTCAAGTTGTCATGCACACTGTGCACTGGGAGTTTAAAACTATACTAAATAATATATACTTGTCTTTTATGTTTTCTCCTATTCTACTCGTAACTAAGGAAGAAACCCATTGGTGAAATTTAAAAATTTCGATACAGTTTATTTATTGAAGTTTTACTTTTAAAAATAGACATTTTTATATACTAAACATTCAAATCTTTAAGGTTAGACGAAACCAACGACGCAGGACACAAAAGTTATACATACCTTTTAACAGCTACCAGAAAAACAAAGTTTAAAATTTTGTTACTTATTAAATACTATTTTGTTTTACTTCTTTGTTGTCAAAATATATACTCCTTTTTTACTTAAACATCAAATGTACCTTTTTTCTTATTTACTTTATATCTCATTGAATGTAATGTAGACTTTAAAACAAAAAAAAACTTCACAGCAGTACTGCCTTTGCATAAGCTTTATGATTCCATCCTCAACGACAC
>NW_026531928.1:0-1846 GCF_026283585.1 Hylaeus volcanicus | reverse complement strand
GAGCAGCCTGGAGGAAGGTATGATTACTTATTTATAGTAATTGAAAAATATTGTAAAAATTTTATATTAATCTTTGTTTGTTTTTCCAACAGTTACATACGGTCTTGATCGATTGATCTTCAGGGATACTCACATAATAGGACAATATGGGGTGTCATATATGTATTGTCACACCACTGGGTATGCCGCAGCCCCCGCTGCCACCGCCTTTCTTCGCGGCGGCCGTCCCCCAGCCCCCGCCGCCACCACCAACCTTCGCGCGGCCGCAACGCGAGAATGTGGTACGTTTAAAAATAATCGTTAACCAAAATTATGTCAATAATTTTTTATTAGTACTTAAAGTTAATATATTTCGTTATACTAATTTCAGAGTAACAGGCGACGGCGGCAGAAGGGCCGCGGCGGAAAAAATAGTAGTACGACCACCTGCGAATCAGCGAGGGTCACGAATAATCAAAAATGTCTATATTACACGAAATTTAAAAAAAAATAAACTAAAATTATCAAGTGTATATTACCTTAATTTGTATTTCCCATTATACACCCTAGTTCAGAAGTTCCCCAACTTTTTAGATCCGCAGCTCCCTTAGTATACAGATTACACTGACCAACAAATTTAAACTTTTTTTAAATTCCGCGATATCCAGTAGGTGATTCTTATAGGGTTCCTCGTCCTAAATACAAATTTGAAAGTGAAATTGCTCCATCACCCTTAGTTTTCGAGAAATTAGAGATTTTGTAAATACGGTCGATTTTGAGAAAAAACGTAGTACTACTTGAAAACTACGAACGCTAGAAAGTTCTATTTAGTCCTAAATGATAGAGGAGTGTTTTCTGAATATGAATTATCTGCTCTTTTGAATGCCTGTAAATGAACGCCGAAGTTCAAAAAGTTACCGACGCGAGTACTTTTTACGAAATACTTTTGTATTTTAATGAAAAGTTATTCACTTAGGTCGAATTTACTATGCATTATAGGTTTCAGCAAACATTTCTGAAGAGAAGTTGCCATAATCGAATTTCCAACAATTGCGTTTGACATTGTTTTCCAATCGGTTCAATAGTTCAAATGTTACGGGCCAACACATATGAGAAACCTTCTTTCGAGAAAATTTCTTCGGCTAAATTAGAACACAAAAATTTCTTCCATCGCCATGCAAAATTAGTAACTTTCAAATTATGTCCAGTTTCTTATTGTTTACGCATAAATCGCACTTTTACGAAGAAAGCAAGCTTTTGTCGAATAAAATCTATGGATAAATACCGTAGTTAGGAACAATTGAGTAAAGGTACAAAAATTCCAATTTTACTCTGTTTTTGTATCATTCTCCTATTTATATAGGAAACGTTAATTTAATTCATTTCGATTAGAAATAAATGTTGTATTGCTTAACTAATAATTATTCATAAACAAATTTCATAATAATATTTTGTTTACATAAAGAAATAAGTGTTTTCTTTTACATTTTTCAATTTTAATATTTCATCCGGCCAGTGAAAATATTTTTTTTCCAATTCGGTCCGGGGGCAAAAACAGTTGGCCATCCCTGGTCTAAACCACGTGGAAAACCGTGTGTAGACTGACGATATAGTAACAACAGAACAGACGACGACAGCGCCACAACGGAAAGCGCGACAGCGAGGCAGCCATATTGCCATACAAATCATCAAGATTTCACAGCAACGAAGCTCATCAAGTTTTTTGAAGCGAAGAAGCAATATTTTCTCACGATTCTTTTTCTAAAATATTCTCTACATCACTCCGCATGCCACTCTAACGCCCGATTTTGCAATTTCGGTCTTGAAACTTTATAAATAATAAAAGTATGGTTTCTTTTTTTCTTAT
>NW_026531927.1:0-2547 GCF_026283585.1 Hylaeus volcanicus | reverse complement strand
GAGCACAATTGTAGAATTCGATATGTCTTCAGACTGATTGCTTTCGTCGATAGTTGACATAAGTTCAGTCTTCCTTATCGAACTACTGATAACATCATTCTTTGTGGCTTACATATTATTATTAGCAGAAAGCAGAGAGTCATGTGTCGACAAAGCCAATAGTGATCTGCCCACAAACGATCTTAACTGAGTAATTACAAATTTATCTGCTCTCATTGGACGTTTTTTATTCTTTAATAAGATATGCTTAATATCTTTCATCTCAGACTCTACAGATGATGAGCTAACATTTATTTGTCCATATCCAAAAATAGGGATCATTACTCCCGAATATAATGGAAAATACACAAGGAATGTTTTTAGTTTTTGACTTAACTGCGGAACGTAATATGGATTTGCCGTGTCACATTTTATTTTGGTTTCTGCTAACGTTTTGCGACAATCTTGAAGAAGATCATTAGACCACGATGCAATGTTACACATTGTTATTTCCGAATCAAAATCTTCATCTTGTATATTGTCATTATCTTTATCATCTAGTGACACCTCTTCGATGCCTTTTATATGATTCCTTATAAGTACACGAGCAGATTCCGATGGAGAATCATTTTCTTCATGATCTTTTCCAATTTCCTCGCTGAGGGATAATAAAATAATACTTTTTGCTATTTCCACAAAATGGCAAAAGTTTGTCTGCTTTGTTAACAAAGCTATAGCGCATACATAACATTTCTTTACTTTCGAATTTAGTTGCGAAAAGAATTTCCATTTAAACACCATATGCATCTAGTGGCAAATATCAAGCCGTATAAAGTACTTTGGCGTTTCAACAGAATGTTCTGTTAAAACTAGAGCAAAGCAAGTTGTTAAGTAATGTTTCAAGTTAGAATATTGGCCAAAAGTTTTCACAATAGCATTAAGTAACGTCATATCAAAATCGCATACGACTGATCGAGGAAATGGAAAATTTGCTTTTGTAATCGAATTAATACGCAAGAATTCACTTAACCAATATTAAATTGCATTGACATTTTGCACAGCGCTCAACATTTGAAATACTGGCATCTTATAGTTTCCTGTATTCGTAACGGCGTGATATAAATAAATATGTGATGATAGTTGCACATTTGGTAAATTAAACTTTTTTATTAATGAACCTGTTCTATTAATATAAATTGTAAATTGTAAATAATGTAAGTAAATAATAATTTGTTCAGGTGTCCAATAATGAACAAAAAATGGATCATAACCTATACTATGAATGGAACCTGCATGATTTGTATATTTCATATTTTGTAGATTAGTATATGCACACGATCCTTTAACTTGTAAGTTGAGATCTTGTCTTTCTTGTTTCGCCTTTCTCAGAGTAGAAAGTTTGTATAGATGTGGGGGTTCCGAATCATACAAACTCATTATTTTTGTAGCTTCTTGCCTTCGCCATGTTGTCGCTGACAATGTACCCATTGCAAGAGATTGCGATATCTCTACTCTTTTTTGTCCACTCAAGGAACGTTTCTTTATGTGTGTAATGTCTGCATTAAAATTTCTGACACGGCATTCCATTTGAATATCTATGTTATCCTTAGGCTTATTAATAATTTTACCAATAAAATTTGATTGGCAGTATGGACATTTTGTATAAATTGTTGCATAAGTGCCTATTTCAGATATTTTGCATCGTTTAAACATAAATGCACATGGTAACTTCGCAGTTTCATATATAAGTTCGAAAATTATATTTGTCCATCTACGGCGTCGTAATGTGTTATAATTTCTCTGTACCTTGCTGTTAGATTTATAAATTACTGATTCGCAATCTATATCGTGCCATGTTTTTAAAGGAATTACCAGATTAAATTCTATATCTTTCGCCGTAGATGACAAATTAAATGACGATTCGTCATCATCAATACTTATATCAAATTCAGTAGTAGTAGGTTTATCTAAATTATGGTAACTTAAAACTTTCTCATATAATTTATATCTGTTTTGTAACAAAATGGTGTAAATGTATTTCGGGGAAATCTTTCCCTCTATTAAAGAACTTAATTGTATGATCAAACGAGCCCGCGCCGAAGGCGGGCTCGTTTGATCGAAATTATATGAAGTGTCTCGTTCGAAGATGATAGTATATTGTAGTCATGCTTGTCATGCCTAGCTTCACAACGTTCAACGCATAGTGGTTCCCTTCTCCAAAAAAAAACCGGTGCTCTGCCAACTTCACACTCTCATTAGCCTTTCCAACTTCATATTGTTTTGTGTACTGTCCTTTGAATTATCACGACTTTTATTGAAGATGATAGCGGGAACTGATTTGGGGGTTAAGTAAGGGGAGACTACCATCTTCGAACGAGACACTTCATATAATTCCGATCAAACTGTGTGTTTCGTTCTCGATGATAGTATATTGTAGATTTTTAGAGATGGCGTGATAATTCTCCTGTTTACCTATTTATTTTTATTTTTAACGTTTACAAATTCATAAAAATTACTCTAAGATGGTTCGAGCAAATTGGTCATTGAAATTTTCAATGGGCTTATTAT
>NW_026531926.1:0-1137 GCF_026283585.1 Hylaeus volcanicus | reverse complement strand
TTTATTTCAAAATGCCAGCGGTGTATTGCTTTCTTAAATTTCATTTCACAGTGCCAGCGGCGTATTGCTTTCTTAAATTTCATTTCACAGTGCCAGGGGCATATTGCTTGTCTAAAGTTTATTTCAATGTGCCAGCGGCGTAATGCTTCCTTAAATATCATTTCACAGTGCCAGCAGCGTATTGCTTTCTTAAATTTCAATTCACAGTGCCAGCTGCGTATTGTTTTCTTAAATTTCATTTCACAGTGCCAGGGGCATATTGCTTGTCTAAAGTTTATTTCAATGTGCCAGCGGCATATTTATGGTCTAAAGTTTATTTCAAAATGCCAGCGGCGTATTGCTTTCTTAAATTTTATTTCAAAATGAAAGCGGCGTAATGCTTTCTTAAATATCATTTAAAAATTCCAGCGGCGTATTGTTTTCTTCAATTTCATTTCACAGTGCCAGCGGCGTAATGCTTTCTTCAATTTTGTTTCCAAATGCCAGCGGCGTAATGCTTTCTTAAATTTTATTTCAAAATGCCAGCGGCGTATTGCTTTCTTAAATTTCATTTCACAGTGCCAGCGGCGTATTGCTTTCTTAAATTTCATTTCACAGTGCCAGCTGCGTATTGTTTTCTTAAATTTCAATTCACAGTGCCAGGGCCATATTGCTTGTCTAAAGTTTATTTCAATGTGCCAGCGGCATATTTATGGTCTAAAGTTTATTCCAAAATGCCAGCGGCGTATTGTATTCTTAAATTTCATTTCACAGTGCCAGGGGCGTAATGCTTTCTTTAATTTTATTTCAAAATGCTAGCGGCGTATTGCTTTCTTAAATTTCATTTCACAGTGCCAGCGTCGTAATGCTTTCTTAAATTTCATTTCACAGGGCCAGCGGCGTAATGCTTTCTTAAATTTTATTTCAAAATGCCAGCGGCGTAATGCTTTCTTAAATTTTATTTCAAACTGATAGTGGCATAATCCTTTCGTAAAATTGTATTAAACTGCCAACGGCGTAATTCTTTCTTAAATTTCATTTCACAGTGCCAGCGGCGTAATGCTTTCTTAAATTTTATTTCAAAATGCCAGCGGCGTATTGCTTTCTTAAATTTCATTTCACAGTGCCAGCGGCGTAATGCTTTTTTATATTTTATTT
>NW_026531925.1:0-3444 GCF_026283585.1 Hylaeus volcanicus | reverse complement strand
GATGGTTTTGGTAAAATGGGGAAGGTTCCTAGTCGCAGGATGCTACAATTCACCCAATTGTAGTGCTGCCGAACTCGGGAGGTTTTTGGACCGGCTGGGGGCTATGTTAGCCCCCTATATGGCCGACCCAGTGCTGGTCCTCGGGGACCTCAATGCGAGGTCCACCGCGTGGGGTAACCCAAGGACCGTCTCCCGAGGCGGAGCGCTGCAGGATTGGGCGGAGGGGATGGAGCTCCGGTTATTAAACCGGGGCTCCGTACCAACGTGCGTGAAGTGGAACGGCTGGTCCATCGTGGACGTATCGTTTGCGTCAGCCGCCGCCTCACGCTGGGTGTCTAACTGGCGGGTCTGTGAGGGTGAAACGTTGTCGGACCACAGCTACGTCCTTATGGACGTGGCTGTGGCCTCGGACCCGCCAGCGGACGTCCCCCTCCGACGTAGCATCCCTTCAGCCGTGATTAAAGGCTCCGCCTGGCCTCCGGCCAGGGAGCGCGGGGCAGAAGAGGGGGCTTTGTGGATCCGGGACACGTTGCAAATGATTTGCGACGTAGCTATGCCCCGGATCCGCGAGCAGACCCCGAGGAAGTCTGCGTACTGGTGGACGGGCGAGGTTGCCGACCTCAGAAGAACGGCCAGCCGCGCCCGTCGCCAGTATACCCGTGCTCGGCGCCGCCACTTCTTAGGCGGTGACCCGGAGTGGAGAGTCGCCGAACTGTACGGGGTGTACAGGTCGGCGGCGGTGGCCCGCAAGCGCGCGATAGCCGCAGCCAAGGCCAGAGCGTGGGACGAGCTCCTGCTCACCCTCCGTGACGATCCGTAGGGGCGCCAATACAGGGTGGTGCTGGGGAAGCTCCGCCCTTGGGCGTCCCCTGTCACGGAGAGGTTAGACCCGGAATTCCTGTAGCGCGTGATTGATACACTCCTTCCACTCAACGATGGGGGAGAGGGTGCGTTGGAACGCGCCCCGAGTCCTGTAACGTGCAACCACCCCTGCCCGTTTATTTTTTTTCTTTCCGAGACGTTATGCCCCAGCGCTGACGATCTTGAGACTACGTTATGCCCTAGCGCTAATTACATAGTTGGGATTATGATCCAGGTACACCGTATAGAGAGCCTAGGACGCCCACTATGCCGTGGAGAAGGGAGGATTACCCCTTAGTGGAGCTATTGGGGGGAGGGTGTACCCCTAGGGGACACCAGTAAACGAGTTTGAGCTCTGGGGAACGACAGAGCGTTAGAGGATTGCACTTTGCGGTGGAGAGATGTCGCAAGTGTGGAAGAGCCTTAATATATCGGGTTCAATGCACTTTGCACTCGGACGAGCATTTTAGGTGCACTTGTACTGAAATGAACTTTCCATCTCGGTGCGCATACACCGGACGGTAAATTTCCCGGTCATTGACCCCTATGTGGGTATAAATATGACTGCCGCGGAAAGGAATCATTCATTACTAGTTCGACTTTATACACGGAAACATCGTACAACACAGTCGCTTTTCGACATTATACTCAGCAACATCGTGCTAGTCATTCGCGTTTAGACTCTCTCGGCAATATCGTGCCGCGCGTTTCTGTATTTCTGTAAAACGATCTTTACATTTTTGACGACGAATTAATAAACTCAAGTGATTATACCAGTGAAACAGTGTTCATCCTTCAAACTAACTCAACCTCGTGTGCACTAACGAATGTTTCGTTCCTTCCTCATCCATCGGCTGTGATGAAGTGCTGTAGATGAATTTGCTGGCAAATTCACTCAGCATATCCTGAGCCAACCTACTTCGACGATCTCTTGGATTGCGTGAGTGTCGTTTCCTTCGAGATAACCTACCTTTTTCTTTTGTTCTCTTCTTCTGCGCTACTCACTTCTCCTTTTACTCTCATTCCTTACCTTGTCCTGTGGGTGATTAGGGGTATGAGTGTATCCTTTCCACACCCTATAGACTTACCTTTCCTATCGTAGGTGGCCGGGGTATGAATGTATCCTGGCTACATCTTCCTTTAGACTCCGTACCTTGTCTGGTGGGTGATTAGGGGTATGATTGTATCCTTTACACCCTAAAGACTTACCTTTCCTGTAGTAGGTGGCCGGGGTATGAATGTATCCTGGCTACATCTTATTCCAGCCTAACTCCTTACCTTTTAACCTTTCCCAGAAGCGTTGACAAGGGGTATGAATGTATCCTTGACTCAACACTTCTTCTAACTTTTAGCGCCCTTTAATTATTCATATCTTATCTCGGAGGGTACGATTTCTTCCGTGTCCAACTCTCGTTGAAGTACTTAAAATACCTACCCTTCCGCACACGCTCTACCTGAAAATCATACATCTTTTGGATACTTACGCTGCCATCTTGCCACGAGGATGTTCCGGATTTCCGCTCGGTCTGGAACCTAAAAAGAGAAGAGGATTAATTAATCTAATTTCTCATCTAATACTTACCTGGGAGGCTTCTGTTGATCCATCGTTGTAGTTTCCGCTCGGCTACACCATCTGCCCTCCTCCTAGGATACTGGTCTACGATACCTGATAACAAGAAAGGAGAATTAGTAGTAATATCTAATCGGGGCTAGGACGCGTCGCTCCTTGGCTCCTAAATGACGACCAAATGCTCCCGACCCTGACACGCGATAGGATCGACGACGCCGGGACGTTACAGTCCGACTATTCAATGGTCGGATGAATTCCGGGTCACGGACTCTGAGCTGTCCCGGGCTCTCGGGGGCTCCGGGCTAGGGGCAAGAAAGCTCCCGGCTCGGATGGAGTACCCGGTAGCCTGCTGGCTCTGGCCTTGGGAATCCTTGGCCCGGCGTACAGGAGCGTCTTGGACGCTAACCTGCGCCGGGGAACCTCCCCCAGTGTGTGGAAGAAAGCGTGCCTGGTTCTCCTCCAGAAAGGGGGAAAACCCGCAGAGTCTCCCTCTGCGTACCGGCCGGTGTGTCTGCTTGATGAGGCGGGCAAGCTTTTTGTACGAATCATAGCTGCCCGCCTCCTCGAGCACCTGTCGCGCGGTGGTCCCGACCTCAGCGACAGCCAGTACGGATTCCGGAGGGGTCGCTCAACGATGGACGCGTTGGAGCGTTTGCGCCTCCTCCGGGAAAGGGCTGTCGCTCGGGGCCGGATGTTGATTGCTGTGTCGTTGGACATATCCAACGCCTTCAACACCCTACCCTGGAGGGATATAGCTGTGGCGCTGGATTATTTCCAGGTGCCCCCCTATCTCCTGGAGGTGTTTTGGGACTATCTCCGCGGCAGGGAGGTAGTATTTACCGGCCGGTACCAGGTTGTGCACACGAGGGAGACGCACCGCGGGGTTCCGCAGGGGTCGGTCCTCGGACCGCTTCTGTGGAACCTTGCGTATGACGCGGTGCTGCGGGTTGTCCTTCCCCCGGGCTCGGGTGTCATCTGCTATGCGGATGACACCCCGTTATATGACGGGGGGG
>NW_026531924.1:0-1253 GCF_026283585.1 Hylaeus volcanicus | reverse complement strand
AGTTTCTTTTATAACTAGAGTAGCACTTGTTTTAAGGTCCAGCTTTACTTTTCTCATATTATAGAAAAGAACTCGTAACACTTGTCCGTTACTCAGCAATTTTGCACCAACAATTTGTTGTTCGTAGTAGTCCAATATAAACAATTTATCACTACTTCTTGTCTCCATTTTTGCTCACTGTCACACTAACAAATTTCGATACTTCGTGATGCGAATACCTCGAACTCTCGACGTAAAGTGAGGTTTCTTTTACTAAGGGACTAAGGGACTAGGAAGCAGGTATAAAACTGGAAATAGAAGTCGCATAAAACAAATCAGATGGTCGAAAAATAAGGTCCACCCTAATGTACACATTTCCGTATTTTGGCCTTTGTACTAGAAGACATCTGTCTGACTCCTGTTTGTTTCATTATGAAGTTTGAAACAACCTCCAACTTGTTTGTATGAGCTCGGGCCCACACATCGAATAACGTTCGCCATATAAACACGTGTGCCATTTTCTGAAAAAAATACGATTTAACGTTATCGCGCAAACATGCGCAAGGTTTTTTTAATGTTTTGGGTAGTATACTAAATGAGCTACAAGTAGAATCAAATTTTAGGGTGAAAAACTTTGGAACACATAATTAAAACCCTTTTTGAAAACCAAAAACTACTTTTTATCAATGACGAGAACACTCTGTTTTTTAAAAAATGTTTTCTATCTAATCATTTAACAAATATTTAAGTTAAAATACAGGATCTTACCTGTAGACATGGGCAATATTGTAGAAAAACAGCACTGACCACTCAGCCGAGACACAGCGACACAGCAGTCGTATAAACATAACCTACGCTGAACGGCTGTCGCGGGGCTCCGAGCGCATGTTCGTCTATACGTTGTTTTGAGATCCATTGTACGCATACTGCGGGTGACTAATGTGCAAGTAAGCCACGTTTCCTTTCGACTGGGATATTCAGCTGATTAAATACCTACAAATAGTTAGGGTTTATAAAAAAAATCACGAAGTTGGACAATCGAATAAAATTCCCCTAGATTGCCGAAATCTCACACTGTGCACCGCAGAGAACACTTCCAAAGCGCGGAAGATTTTCACGCGCATCACTCTCAGACGCACCGCAGAGGACACTTCCAAAGCGCGGAACATTTTCACGCACAATCGACTCTCGGACGCACCGGAGAGGACGCTTCCAAAGCGCGAAAGACATTCTCATTGTACCACAAACCCCATACCTCGCAATCGATGACTCTC
>NW_026531923.1:0-1182 GCF_026283585.1 Hylaeus volcanicus | reverse complement strand
TGAATAACTATTGGTGATACGAAAAATTGTTTACATGTAATTTGCAGAATACAATGGGCTTTTTATTGTAGCGTAAACGATATTTTTGTTATGTTATTAATTTAAGAGATATAATGTTGATGTTCCGTTCTTTAAATGGAACTATATTGGATCATGCAATAGTGCTTTTCAATACGAATTCATTAAGCTTTAATGCATTCACCCGATTTTTATTATTATACCCCTAGACATTTACTAATTTTCAGCGCAAAAGTCTCAGTTTCAATGACAAGATATAAAAGCGGTCAAATTGTTGCTCTGCTTGACTCTGTTTGTTGAAACCGATAGCAAGGGTCTACGTCTCGGAACATCAGGCCCGAAGAGTAAGTAACAATAGGATCGCTTTTACGACTTGCAACTGAAACCGAGACTTTTCCGCTGAAAATGAGTAAATTTTGAAGAGTTATATCTTGAAAACAAATACAAATCGGGTGAATACAGTAAACCTTAATGAATTCGCCTCGAAAAGCACTATCGCATGACACCCTCCTATACGTACATAGTATACATTTATTTTAAATTTTCGTGTAGAAAACATCATTCGTGGACATTAGCCGGTAATAACCGTGCTCGCGATTGAACTACTACATTTCCAGCTGTTGAAAGTAAACGTTCGCTTTTTACTTGTGTCGCTGGAATACCGAGACAATTTCTAGCCGCCTGTGACAATATAGGAAATCGCGGTTGGTTCTTCTTCCACCAATCCATAATATCTGTCCCTCGCGGTACAATACATTCTTTAAAATAATTATGGATTTCTTCGTTCTTCCGGGTTGTAAATATTTCGGCCTCTATTTCAGGGTTACCTAAAGTTCTGTCGAAAAACGCTGATAATTTCGATTTTTGGGTACCTAATCAATAAATGACAATGTTAAAACGAATTGATGAAATAAAAAAAAGAGATATTTTATTCATATATGTATAGTGTATACTATTCAAAACTTACCACTTGTACTACAACTTGGAAGGCTATCATCATCCTGTTGTCTCGAAATGTTCCTATTGAACGTGGTACCATTTTCTAGGAGTGAAATTCTATCACTGAACATTTTATGCATTTCGTGCTTTTCAGCATGCTCTAACAAATAATCTTAAATTTCGTATCACCAATAGTTATTCAGATATGCGTTTGTAACACTTTAA
>NW_026531922.1:0-1312 GCF_026283585.1 Hylaeus volcanicus | reverse complement strand
AACCGCGACAACACGACACTGTACAATTGTATTATTAGAATTATTCAGTTTTGAATATATAATCATTTGTTAACCTTAAAAGGTCTGTTAAATCGTTATTAAACCTTCATCATTAGAATAAGCAATCCTAACCACTGTAACGACCCCACAACATAATAACTTTACCGCTCGAGTTATTATTTGTTTAGAATTAATAGTTGCGAGGCTTTATTCACGACGCATATTATATTCCAACGATACGATTCAATCCTTACCTAACCTTCCCAACGGTTACCCTTTACTGGGAGATACCGATCCTACGGTTACCCTTAATTGGGAGATACCAATCTTTCCTTTCTTATTCTTTACCTAGCCTCTCCAACGGTTACCCTTTACCGGGAGATACCGATCCTACGGTTACCCTTAATTGGGAGATACCAATTCCCAGCAGCTATCTGGTTTCGCGTCAGAGTCGTCTGCGATTTCTACTCCATCCTCAATCTTTGGATCCATTGAAATAAACAGGACTAATCGTATCTTCTTCGATTCTTGAATTCAACCCAATCACAGGGCTCACACGCGCGTCGCTATCGCCCTGGCTCGTAACAGAACTGGTGACAGTGGTGTGATACACTAATACAGGATTGCTATCCGTTTAGGTTCTGATAAAGCAGAGTTATTAAAGTATTGACGTTAGGTCGTGTCGCTAACTTTTATTAAATTACACTAGTTACGCTAGTGAGATTATTCGTTAAATTAATTTTCGATTAATATACTAGTTTTCGCTAGTTAAGATCAAATTTTTGGGAATATACTAGTTTTCTCTAGTTACGTTAATTAATAATCTTCAAAATGACAAGTTCACAAGCAAATGTGTCTAACAATGACATAATGAACTTGACGGTTTCACTTGCTAATTCTATGTCAGTACTGACGCAACGGACGTGTGTACAGAACGCTACATCGACGATACCGACTTTCGACGGAGAAAATTTGCCTTTAGCGAATTTTGCGCAAAGCGTTGAAGATGGGTTAACTTTGATTCCTGAGGGTTCGGAAGCCGAGTATCTCAGAATAATTTTAACGTAACTCACTGGTCCAGCGCGTAGATGTACATTAGAACATCAATTTGGAAGTATCAGCGCGTTAATAAAACATTTAAAGAAAAGATTTGCTCCGGGAGAGCTTATCGTATTTTCAAGTGGAGATCGCTAATCTACGTATATATGAAGAGGAAAGCCTACGAAAATACGTCGATAGGACTAGCCATCTGGTCTACTGTACGCGCGGAGCGATTCGGGAAAAATACCGGGACAACGCTGAACAATTCGTC
>NW_026531921.1:0-1289 GCF_026283585.1 Hylaeus volcanicus | reverse complement strand
GTTACGAGAAACATTTATTTAATTAATTTCGATTAGAAATAATTTCGGACTTTGCTTTGTCTTGTGTTATTCGTTGGGTTCGTTTCTCTGATGAGGAATCAAATGTAGTCTCTTAACATCCTCTCATCCCAATATCCTTGATAGCGCTGCACAATAGTTTTTATATCTTGGTGAAACCTTTCGCCGTGTTCGTCACTTACATCGCCAAGATTCTCCGGGAAAAAATCCAAATGAGAATGTAAAAAATGAATTTTGAGGAATAGTGACGCCTGTTGAAATTAAAATTGAAATTAAATGTACAAATTTTTCCATTTTGTCCAATCAAATAGAATAACAATATATATTCCATACCCATTTTTGCATAATTTATTAGCAAATCTTTAGTAACTTCCTTATAATTCATACTCTGCCGAGCCAGAAGCCCTAAACTATTGAGCAGCGCTATGAAGGATATTGAGATGAAAGAATGTTGGGAGACTACATTTGGTTCCTCATCACAGAAACGATCTCAACGAATAAGAGAAGACAAAGCAAAGTCCGAAATTATTTCGAATCGAAATTAATTAAATAAATGTTTCTCATAACTCGTCCATACCAAGTTTCATGCACATCTAATAATTATTTAATATACGTGTCGGCCATGTTGGATCCGCCATTTTGAATTTTGAAATTCTCATACTAGATTCAAAGTTAGCAGCCCAAATAATTTATAAATGCCAAGTTTCATGAAGATCTAATAAGTTTTAAATATACGTGTCGGCCATATTGAATTCGCCATTTTCAATTTTGAAATTATACTATATAAATAGGAGACAAATACGAAAACAGCGTAACATTGGAATTTTTGTACCTTTACTCAATCGTTCCTAACTCCGGTATTTATCAATAGATTTTCTTCAACAAAAGCTTGTTTTCTTCGTAAAAGTGCGATCTATAGATAAACATAAGAAACTGGACGTAATTTGACAATTTCTATTTTTCCATGGCGATGGAAGAAATATTCGTGTCCTATTTTAGCCGAAAAAATCAAAGTTTCTGATATATACTGGCTCGTAACACTTAAACTATCGAACCGATTAGAAAATAATGTAGAAATCAATTGTTGGAAATTCGATCACCTTTCAAATGGCGTCTTGCGCAACTCCATCGGACGTTTCTAACTCGAGATATGGTCTAAAATGTGAAGCATTCTCAAAAAAAATCTAAAAAAAAATTCAAAAATTCATATCCCAAAAACCTATCCATAGAAAAATTTGTTCTTGCGAATTTCGAATTTAGTAGGCCAAAAT
>NW_026531920.1:0-1228 GCF_026283585.1 Hylaeus volcanicus | reverse complement strand
CGGCATAGTGGGCGTCCTAGGCTCTCTATACGGTATACCTGGATCATTATCCCAACTATGTAATTAGCGTCAGCGCTATGGCATAAAGTAGTCTCAGGATCGTCAGCGCTGGGGCATAACGTCACGGAAAGAGTAAAAATAAACGGGCAGGGGATGGCTGCACGTTACACTTCGCCATCGAAGGCAAGCCAATATCTACAGTCGACCATTTGACAAAGCGCCTTCGAACTATCTTTACGTCTGCCAGAACGCCAACCATCATAGGGGTGAATTGGCAAACATAATCAAAGGACCTAAGGAGCACATACTGGACTATATTGCGCGAGCCAGAGACCTACATGACGCTATCATTGAAGAAGAGATGCCGTCCACCGTCGGGCTCAAAGTGATCAGCGTCCTAACAAGGGAATGTTTCATCGATGGACTTCCACCTGAAACGAGGCTAAGGTTGCAACAAAGGGAATTACCTTCATCGGAAGATGTTTTCTCCCAGGCCATAGCGGTCGAAAATGAAATGGAAAGGGATAGACTAAGGTTTGGCAACAATCAAATTAAGACAACCTGCCAGCTTTGCGGAATCCTCGGGCATACCGCCAAAACGTGCAGGAGAACCCATTCTCCGTACACTGCACACGACCACCGAGAGGCTGCAATACCAGGAGTCCAACGGAGCCAAGAACCTAGCAGACCTCGTCCAACGTGCCATTACTGTGGGGCCCCAGGCCACTATGCAACCGAGTGCCGTAGGAAAGAGTTTGACAGCAGGAACCGCACCAACAATCCAGTCACCAACAACAAGAACCAGGGAAACGACTCAGTTCCGCGGTCGAATCAGGGTGCAACCCGCGTGAACGAAATCGTCGCGACGCACCCAACCAACATATCTCAAGCGAACATAGAAGATACAGAATTGCCCGAATACAGTTAAATAGGGCTGATTGGATACCTTCCGTAACACTACCTGTAAAGGAAGTAAAAAATAACACGGTGGTAATGGTCGATACGGGCTCAGAAGTAAACCTGTTAAAGAATGAAGTCTTGAAGAACCACGTTCGAATTAATTCCCACCATCGAATTCAGCTCCGTGGAATAGGCAGCGACTTCGTGACCACAATTGGATCCATTGATGTAAACCTCTTCCGTCAGAAAGTCATCTTTCATGTGGTCCCTAACGACTTTCCCATTCTACAAGAAGGAATACTGGGAAGTGAATTCTTCAACGAAAATG
>NW_026531919.1:0-1450 GCF_026283585.1 Hylaeus volcanicus | reverse complement strand
AAATCCCCATAAAAAACTACAAGAAAATAGAAAAAGATGTGAAATCGTAATAAGCTGCCAGATGATTTGCCTAGATTTCCGTGGCCTGGAAGTCAAATGCTTGGCGTGACCAGGCAAGGTCAAGGTGTCGATAAATAAGAATTATTTTAAAACGCAATACAATGAAAGTGTTGTTACGTATACAGAAACTCTCCGTTTTTAGAAGCTCGCGTTCATTAATCTTATTTTATCTACCCTTCTGGAATTTGGAGCTCGGTCTCACTGGAGTGCATCCTCTTAATATCATCTTTGACTCGCGTTGCGTGGGATGCTTTCTAATCTACCCTTTTCCCAGGGCACACAGCTGCCGACCTCAGAGCAACGAAAATCCTAACCGTCAAATTTCCTAATATGGAAATCACTGGCGGTTTCCCACCAACATTTAGGGGTATATAAACCCACGATTTTCGTTGCTCGGGGGCTAGTACGAAAGAGTTACTCGTTAGAGACACATTGATCGTCTGTAGAGTAGCACTCTAGTGAGATCGGGCTTCAGTTCCTTTCGATCATCGTTACCATATAGATCCGCGAAGACGATTTTAAAATCTATTACGGCCATAAAAGTACTCTCGACCCCCGCATCGCCAGTGCGTCAACACCGCGCAACACTTAGGTAATCTTAACTGCATACACTAACCGCGACAACACGACACTGCACACTTGTAATTAGTATAGTTATTTTGAATATATACTCTTTGTGTAAACTTAAAAGTCTGTAAGATCAATCATCAAACCTTTACTTTGAAATCACCAATCCTAGCCAGTGTAACGATCTCACAACATAATAACTTTACCGCTCGAGTTATTATTCTATTAAATTAACAAGTTGCGAGGCTTTATTAACGACGCGTGTCATATTTTAGCGATACGATTTAGTCATTGTGTACTCAACCCGAACTCCTAAACTTAACCTATCCTGCGGTTACCCTTTACTGGGAGATACCAATTCCCAGCAGCTACCTGACTTCGCATCAGAGGCGTCTGCGTTTGTCTCCAATAACCAAGACAACCAAACACCTCAACCTACGGTTACCCTTCACTAGGAAATACCGATTCCTGCAACTATCTGACTTCGCGTCAGAGTCGTCTGCATTATCTACTCTATCCTCAAATCTTCGGCTCCATTGATACATACTAATTAATCGTATCGGTTCAATTCTCGAATCCATCCCACTCGCAGGGCTCAAACGCGCGTCGCTATCGCCCTGGCTCGTAGCAGTGTACTCATAATATTGTCAGAGTTTTAAATTGACAAATTACCTGAAAGTATGGGTATTGATGATTTAAGAATGCCTTGCCTGGCCACGCCAAGCATTTGACTTCCAGGCCACGGAAACCTAGGCAAATCATCTGGCAGCTTATTTCGATTTCACATCTTTTTCTATTTTCTTGTAGTTTTTTATGGGGATTT
>NW_026531918.1:0-1556 GCF_026283585.1 Hylaeus volcanicus | reverse complement strand
TGATTAATAAATCTTTATTTTGCAAATATCAAAATAAATAGTAATATTGATTGTTCCTAATGTACACTGACGGACAAAATTAAAGGGACACTTTTTTAAAACGTCATATCTATGGGAATTTTCAACCGATTTTGGGGAAACTTCGCGAGGAGTAATTTTGAAATGTGCGCAACGTTGCATTGGCGAGGGTTGATACGAAGGGGTTAATTCACCCCCGTAAAGAAGGGCATGTCGAAAAACTCCACTTCTGAAGAGGCCAGGGGTGACAGAAGGGGTTGAAAAAATCAAAAAAACCTTTGGGGCAACCCTTCTCGATGCTCTCTACAAAATGTACCCCATCAAATTCCTTTCGGACAAATCCACCCCCCACAACACCCCACCCTCTCCAAAATCCACAATTTTTGGACTACAGTCCCGAATTTGGGCTCAATGCATTCCCTGGAATCTCCTGATCCAGGAAATGCCAACGCCCACGCCGTGCGCCCCATAGGCACCCCTTGGAGAGATGGAAAAGTTTGCCACTTTTCAACACCCTTCGTAAGGGAGCACTTCCACACCTCAAAGGGCGATGAAATTCACCATGTTTATTCTCGGTACGTTAAGGATAAATGTCATTTAAAGCTTGTTTCGAAAACTGCCCCTGGAGCTGAACAGGGTGGCCCAGAGTTAGGGGTGGTCCACCCACAGGTATAGGGGTTGGAACGTTGTTTCGTTGCGTGGAACACATGTGATACGGTCCAAGGCATTGGAGTGACACAGTTTTGATGTCTTTTTCCCGCGTGGATAGCATTAAAATTCGAAAATGTCGTTTTATTTGGAAAACCCACCCGCGAGTTTAGGCCTGTGTACCAGGTGAACGAGTAACCCCACGTCAACACCGTTCATGGATTCGGACGCGCGAATGCTTTATTAACAGGTCCCCAAAAATTCGGATATTTTTGTTAAGAATAAGCACTATGTGCCTGTAATTTTTAACGGTTTCTGTAGTTGCGCTCATCAGCGCAGTCCCCTCCTTACCGGGGGTCGGTTTTGCCTGAGAAGGACACGGTTTATTGCACCCCCTGACCGTTTATAGTTTTTCCGAGTCTCGGCGGTTGGTTAGCAGAAAACCTCTGAACTAAGAACATCGGTTCTGTTTTGTAAACTACAGTTTATACTTTTAAATATATACTTAGATTAAACTCTGTTGTATTTATTTACTAAATAAATATTCAACAATTTTGAATCACGCTTTCATTGTCAAATCGGAGTAGATTTGAAAGAGTATTAAGTGGGCCGGACGGAGCCGGCATGCAGAAGTAGAGCGAGGGCCTGCAGCCGTACGTGGTCAGCCCAGACCGGACTCCAATTTAACGTGGTACTCTGTTCATGGAAATACTGTCGGAGTAGGTTTGGAATAGTATTTAGTGGAGGCGGCGATATTGAATAGTAAAAGTGACAATGTATGTGATATAATAGGCGGATATAGTCACAGCAATAATTAAAGGCCCAATTTTTGGATCCTTTGACAGAAAGTTAAATCAAGCTTGGTAATTTTAGATATAGGCAATTTTTAA
>NW_026531917.1:0-3227 GCF_026283585.1 Hylaeus volcanicus | reverse complement strand
GGTCCCAATCCCAAGCGACCGACCTGGGGAACCAGCCGAAACCCCAGAATATCTAGGCTTGCCCGGGTAGTGGTGGCTCTGGTCGGGTTGACATCCTTTCCACCGTCCTCGTGGGAACACCGATGGATTCTTTTAAAACAAAAAACAACACCAAAACACCAACAACTAACAAACAAAAAGCGACAAAAACTAAAACGAATATGACTGCAACCAAGTCAGAGAAAGCAAAGGTCAAAGAAGACTTACGGAGCCCTAGCCGTAAAATAAAATTGACGAAAGAAAACCAAAGGAGCCTTTCGACCTCGAGTAGGTCATCCTCTTCTTCCTGCTGTTCAAGCGATGAAGAAAGCAGAATGAGCACTCAAGAAGTGACCCATTCCGTGCGAATTTGCTCAAAACCGGGTGGGAATGATACCACCAGCCGGAAAAGGAAAATTAAAAGTTCTGATAGTTCTGCGCTATCAGATGATGCGGTTAAGAGAAAACCGATTACAAGCGAAAAAGAGCAAGAGGCAGAACAACTGCCAAAACCCCTCTCTGCGATGGACCGCGTCAAGGCCCAACGCAGAGAATTAGAGTCCTTCCTCCTCAGTGAGGAGAACAATGTCTCGAAGGCCGCTATCAAAGCGATAATGGAAAAATGGGGAGTCATGGAGGGTACTCTCTATGACTTGCTCATTGAAAACGAAAAATTAAAAGCGATCAGCCACACAAAACCACCAATTGCCCAGGCATCCTTGTATGCTCAAGCTTTGGCTTCAGGGAAGAGACCGGTGAAGTCATCTGCCATACCTACTGCCATACCTACTGCCATACCTACTGCCATAGCGAGCAGTAGGAAAGAAACGCCAAAACGAAAATCCGAGGTACTGCTTATCAAGCTCTGCAAAGAGACTGATAGGCGTACCAATGAGGAAATCAAAAACAGTCTGATCAACGAGTGGAAGAACGTACGGTCTAAACTCCGTATACGCAGCATCAGACAAATGAGAAACAAAGGCGTAATTGTCGAGGTTGAAGGAAAAGACGACGTCGAGATCATAAAGGGAACAACCCTACAAAAGGCTGGCTTAAAAATAGAAGAGCCAAAAAAGCAGAACCCGTGTGTCATTATATATGATGTGGAAAAAGATCACACGGCAGAGGATTTCAAACAGGATCTAGTGACCAAAAATTTCCCACACTTAGAAGAGAGCCAAGCGAAGCAACTGGAGAAGGACATGACCTTCCGACATTGCTTTAAGTCCAAAGAGGAGAGAGTAAACTGGATCGTTGAGATCCCACCAACGGACTACAAAAGCCTTCTCCAGAAAGGAAAAGTGTACATGATGTGGAGCACTTACAGACTGCGAGAGTTCCTCAATATTACGAGGTGCTTTAAGTGTCATGGCTACGGCCACATAGCGAAACAATGCACAATTCCGGACCAACTGTGCGAATTATGTGGTTCCAAAGACCACATGAAAGATAAATGCAAAGGCAAAAAGACGCCGCAGTGCATAAACTGCGTGCGCGCGAGGCGGGATAAGACCGACCACCTCGTAAAGGACAAAAGCTGTCCAATCTACTTAAAACATGTGAAGCCCTCCAGATGTAAAGTATGCTGGGTCTAAAGATCGCTCAGATCAATGCGCAACGATCGGCGGCAGCTGTCGCTAACCTGCTGAACAAAGTTGTCACTGATAACATTGACATACTATGCATACAGGAAACTTACCAGTATAAAAATAAAGTTAAAGGGTACTCGAGTAATGTGACCATGTTACAACCCAATGCAGACCCCCCCCTGGTTTGCCGCTGTAATAGCCAATAAAAATCTGGAAATTTTTCAAATAGACCTAGTGCAGTCTCAGCACATTTTAAAGTTTCAAATTAAAAACAGCCAAATAGAGATCTATATAATAAACGTCTACTATCAGGCCTCAATTGACATAGAAACTTTTTTAGAGACATACAGAGGATCTTACTCAAGATCCCAAATAAGAAAGTCATCATAACGATGGATAGCAACGCCCACTCAATTCTTTGGTTTTCTAGATTCACCGACGACCGGGGGAGAGCTGTGGAGGATTTCATTGGCGAGAACAACCTTCATGTTCTTAACGAGGCAAATCAAGCTCCTACCTTTTGCACAAGTAGGACCCAAACGAACATAGACATCACGCTCGGAACAAGTAACATGATAAATTTTGACATAAGCTTGAACGTCTCGACAGACTGCAATGCAAGCGACCATAATCTTATATCGATTATTCTAAATAACCCAAATGAAGCACCAAGACCGCATTCCCTTGATATCGGATATAATATCCGAAAGGCAAATTGGGATACCTTCGAGTCACAAATAAGCAGTCACATAAACGAGACCTTCTTACGGACAATTGATACCTTGCCCACAGAAAGAGCGGCCAAAAAGTTCACGAAGGTTGTTCAAGATATAAGCGACACCTCGATCCCTAAGACTAAAAATAGATTAAATAAAGTTCCCTGGTGGAACGAAGAATTAGCTGGCCTAAAGAGACTGGGAAGCAGCAGGAAGAGACAGCTTGCAAGAGCCCGGCGTATGCACTTACAAAATGATCTAGAGCATCTAATGGAATGCTACAGAACGGCACGCAACACGTACACAAAAAGAATAAGGCAGCAAAAGCTTAACGCTTGGAAAAATTTTGTACATACTGAGGGAAATTCAAACCCGTGGGGAATTGTCTACAAGATCCTAAGAGACAAAATAAATGCTAATGTAGCTCTCACCTCAGTCAGGCTAACTGACAAATAGCCCCACTATGTCCTGGAGAGACACCGTGGACGCTATTCTCAAGAAACTGGTTCAACAAACCGATAACGACCCTGAGTCGGATGCCCATAGGGAGATAAGGCGATCTGTCCAAAGCTATAGAAATTTAAATATAGAGCCAGAAGTCACAACTGACGAAATTGACAGAGCAATTCGGATATCCAAAAACGGAAAGGCTCCTGGTCTTGATAAGAAAAAAATAGAAATCCTCAAAAAACTTTTTGTGGAAAACCAAGAAGCCATGAAGCGATTATACAACAAATGTTTTACAAATGCAACCTTCCCTGAAGTATGGAAGACAACAACTTTTAAAAATAATGTTACATCCTAGTAACGTACACACATATATTTATATATACGTACATGTATATACACACATATTCTTTCGCGACATTATCTTACAATATTTACCTACTATCAATAAACAATC
>NW_026531916.1:0-2023 GCF_026283585.1 Hylaeus volcanicus | reverse complement strand
ATTTAAATATACATATGATGTTTATTCTAGATTTAGAAAAAAATATTTTTTTTTTAAGTATAAAATAAATATCTATTCAATATTTAGAATGGAATATTTTTTCCCAAATATAAAATACATATTTATTTGATATTCATAACAAAATATTTGTTCACGAATATAAAATAGATATTCATTTGATATTCGCAACAAAATATTATTTCCCGAATATAAAATACATATTTATTTAATATTCGCAACAATATATTTTTTCCCGAATATAAAATATATATTCATCTGATATTCAAATTCCCACCGAGATAAAAAAAATTAAAATAACTTGTTTTAATTGAATCCAATCACAAGAAATAAAGTAATAAAATTAAAATCTATGAATAAATGAAACACAATATAAAGTTGATTTAATTTTTTTTTGAATCTCTTGATTTTCAAGATTTATTCAACATCGCCCGAATATTCAATACGCATCTTCTAAACATAAATTTCACATTATCCGAATATTTTTTAAATGCTTCTTTTAAAATATTTATGGGAAATAGGAAACATTAATAATGGATTTTTCAGGATATGTAGGTATCAGTTTTTATAATCAATTAGTATCAACTCAAAAAGTAATTTGTATTAAACTTCTTTATTTTTATAAATGAAATCAGGGTGTACAGGGTGTATAAAAATTATTGGTCACCACTTTCAGGGGTTATTGTACACATCTGGATCGGTGGGCATTTGCAAAAAAAACCGTCCTCAAAATCCATTATGACCTTGAATTTTAAGGTCAAAGTGTTTTTTAATTTTAAACAATTCTACTCGAGGAGTAGGTAAAAAGCTTCAAAGAAGCCACATGCCGGAGACGAACCGTTGTCGCGTAAAAAATTGTTAAAGTTTTCCAAATTCTCGATAGCGCGGAGCATCTCACGAGGCGCCGCAGCGGCGCCGAGGGTCCCCCAACCTAGCTCTTATTTGTATATGCACGCGCGATGGTGAAGTGTGACCGTACTACACAAACGTAATACGGAGCGCGGAACAGAATACTACTACTTCCTACGTTGAGCATTCAGAATCACTCAAGGAAGAAATATACAGTATATGTTGTTGAGAAGAAACTATACTGTATGGCAATAACGAGCAGCTCCATCTAGTTTTCCTCCGCTGCCGCATATCTAATGGTAATAACATTTCTATGCAGAGAGTAGCTGCTGTAATACCGACCTGCCGAATCGGAGAGGTCACGTGCCGTGTCTACCCCCTTAAGGAGATATTCCAGAATCAAAAACCCCCGACCAATCAGAGCGCGAGTATGCCGTTGCAGCGCCTGCGGAGCCTACGCTACCGCACTCTGATTGGTCGGGGGTTTCTGTCATCTCCTTAACGAAGCTTCGAATAACATTTTCGGTAAGAAAAAATTGTTTCAAATCACCCCCCCCAAAACACCCCATTGAAGAACATCCAACATTTTTGGGACACCCTGTATTTTTGCAAATGGGATTATCAGGAATACATGTGAAAGGTTTCGGGTGTCCCGCAAGGATCATATCTAGGTCCGCTTTTATTTATTCTTTTTGTAAATGATATCTCTGCACTGCAAATTTCTATTATATGCTGACGACTTAAAGATTTTTAGAAGGGTCGATTCAACCCTAGATGCCACCGCTTTGCAGAGTGACCTGGACAGATTTAGTGAATGGAGTAAGGATAACATGTTGTTGTTTAACATCTCGAAATGTCAGATCGTTCATTTTGGTCGAAAGAGCAACCCAATTAAATTTCCCTATTCGATCGACAATACTGTCCTGGAGGTTCGAGAGGAAGTACGTGATCTTGGTGTCACCTTTACCTCGAACCTCTCTTTTGTTGCGCATGTCCATAGCACAAAAAAGCCTGTTCTTAAAGCTCTGGGCTTCATTATCCGCCAATCCGTGTATTTCAAACAACCTCAGACATTTAAAATTCTTTATTCTTCGTTACTTCTACCTCATCTGGAATATGCATCGCAAATCTGAAATCCACTACAAGTTGGCCTTAT
>NW_026531915.1:0-3515 GCF_026283585.1 Hylaeus volcanicus | reverse complement strand
ATAATCATTTATCAATCATTTGTATCCATAATACAATCTTTATCTTTGAACAACCATACAGACAAAACGGCAAAAAATATCCTGAGTTCTCAACATATTTGGATACGTTATTTGTTATATTTTACGAAACTTGTAAGTTTTTTTTGCAAATACTTGCAACGTTCGGTTTTATATAATTTTTAATAAGGGACCGTACTGTTGGTGTAGGGTAGCAATTGGAAGTTAAAAATTCTGATTTAGTTGATTTATGGATTTCTATAAAAATTATTTCTCACATCCTTGGTCAAAACGAAGCATATTTTGTTAAGTAACATATAGGAGCAACTTGTATTATTTATGAGAAGAAAATTCCTAAAGAATTCGAAATATGGACTACTAAAGCGACAATTTTACAATATTACATCATTTTCCTGTATGATAATCATAAACTCATACATACCGTTGGATTCAGAATAAAGAACCGCTTTTACTGATTTAGAAATAAATCAAGATTTTCAAAAATTTCGAGGAGCGGGGAGGTAATTTAAAAAAAAAATTTCTTTTTTTTAGATTTGTTGGTATTGGTTTATAGGCCTCTAAAAACAGTGTAATGTTTGCTCGAACCTTTTTTTGTAATCTCTGATCGTTTCCGAGCAAAAGTAAAAGTGGCGGCTCGGATAAAAGGGTTAATTTCTCCCTCAAAACGCAAAATTCGCACGTACTGAGGATGGTGTAATTCATAAGAAGGTCCCACAAACAAGTACACAAAGTTTCATCAAAATCGGGGTTTGTTAATTTTTTGTTAAATTTGTTAACTTTGTTGTGATTTTATTAATGTTTAGGGTTAATTTTAATTTTTTTTTTTTGTGAATAAATAGCAATATATTTATATTAGTAAAGAAATTTTGAGTTTTGTCCACAATTGTGCTATTTGTCCGCACTGTGCGGCGAGGCGGCAGGAGCGCGCGTGTTGAAAGGGCTAGTGGCAACTGTTGTCGTTAGCGGTCGATGCTGAACCGACTCGATCCAATTCCCCTCGAGAGTCGAGTCCCGGCGTGTGCGCTTCCTGGAGGGCTCGGCACCGACTGAACTCGAACTCCCGTCCGTATGCGTGTCTGTTCCGTCGGTCGTGGTCGTGTCAGTACTTTTCAGGTCGGTCCACAGTGCAGTCCGCTTACCATCGTGTTTCGACCGGGCACGTTCGCTTCGGCTGCACGACGATTCGTCGAGTCGCCGTTGGGTTACGCTCGCGAGTGGTCGACCGTAGTTTCTCGCGCGACTAACAGTGGCTACCCAGTGTCTCGCACATCCTGCTCGTCGCGCCGCGTGGATCACACTCGAGCACCGATTACTCCGCGATTACTTTTATAACCGTCGCTCGTAATTGTCAAACCGTCATCATCGTCGAATCGGTGAACAAGTAACACTCTTAATCGCGAACGATTCATAGTGATACGCGGACCATGTCTCGATAGTTTGTTATTTTTTTCATAGCCAAGAGTGTTTGATTGCTCGTTAATTATTAGTCATGATTACCGGTGGTCCAGTAATCGTGATAGTGGTTTGTAAGTTGTCGAACATCGGCGTGGATCACGTCTCGTAGGGCACGAGAGAGCCGCGTTCGTTAATACCGCTTCCGGCACGTGGAACCTACCAGCACTTCTGTTTTTGTTCCCTTGGCGCATCGCTGGCTGGCTGGCTGGGTTGGCTGCCGTCGCTCCGAGCTTCTCTCGTGTGAGGTCAGCACCTAGCCGGGTGGGTAAGTGTGGAGACAGTCTCTTACTGGAACGATATACCTTTCGGGATGAATGAATGACCTTAGAAATAATTTCAAATGCAATACAATGAAAGTGTACTCACATCGCAAGAGTTTTAAATCGACAAATTATGTGAAAGCCTGCGGAAGAGAAAGTATGGGTCTTGATGACACTGTTAAACACGATTTTTTTTCCACGATATCCACTAGGTGATTCTTATAAGGTTCCTCGTCCTAAATACGAATCTGAAAGTGAAATTGCTCCATCGCCCTTATTTTTCGAGAAATACGAGATTTTGTAAAAACGGTCGATTTTGAGAGAAAACGTAGTACTACTTGAAAACTAGTAGTTTTATAATAGTACTACTAGTACTATTTAGTCTTAAAAGTTAGAGGAGTGTTTTCTGAATACGAAGATATATTCCTTTAGAATTATCTGCTCCTTTGAATGCCTGTAAATAAACACCGAATTTCAAAAGGTGACGATGCGTGAATTTTTCACGAAATACTTTTGTATTTTAATGAAGAGTTATTCATCTAGGTCGATTTTACACTACGTTATCGGATTCTGCAAACATTTCTGAAGAGAAAACCACCCGCGGCAAATGTTGGAACGGTTTCTAATCCATACTGTTTGACAAAACGTCAACTCGGAACGCATGAACGGTGTTTTGCCGCTGCACAGCCATTGCTCGCTATGTTTCGGTCAGTCAGGGCCGTCGCTACGGGATTCGCCTAATCGGTGCCACGCGCTATCGGTTTTTCAATTACATTTACATGTTCCAGATAAGTAATTCTTCATTTGTAATATTTCATTTATACTGGAACTCAACAAAACGGAGACAATTTTCGACTGTTTAAATTTTAATCATTAATTTCCCGTTTTTGTATCTTCAATTATTCGACTTTTGTTAATTTGGTATTGAGCAAACTTTATTTAAATCTAAATTGAATTATTTAACAATTCAATCTATAATTGTATATTTTGTTGTTAATTTTTAATGAAAACTGCTACCTATAAAAAAATCTCTCTTTAGAGCAGAGTTTACCCCCTAAACACTAACTTAAATAACAAAAGATTAAAGTATCGAAAAGTAGAAACATTAAGCTTTATAATGGTTTTCTATTCGTCAATGTGGGGCGAATTTTAACCAAGTTACAAGAATTTGATGGTTATTATTGAAGCGCGTGGCGACGATTGTGCAGAACGCATGACAACGGCCCTGATTCACCGATATAAAGCGAGCGAAGCCTGCGCGCCGGCAAACAGAATTCGTGCGTTCTAAATTAATATTTTCTGGATCTGTACGAACTAGAAACCGTTCCAACATTTACCGCGGGTGGTTTTCTCTTCAGAAATGTTTGCAGAATCCAATGATGCATAGTAAATTCGACCTAGACGAATAACTTTTCATAGAAATACAAAAGTATTTCGTGAAAAGTTCACGCATCATCACCTTTTTGAACTTCGGTGTTTATTTACAGGCATTCAAAAGAGCAGATAATTCTAAAGAAATATGTCCTCATATTTAGAAAACATTCCTCTATCTTTTAAGACTAAGTAGAACTTTCTAGCGTTCGTAGTTTTCAAGTAGTATTACGTTTTCTCTCCAAATCGACCGTATTTACAAAATCGCGAATTTCTCGAAAACTAAGGGCGATGGAGCAATTTCACTTTCAGATTCGTATTTAGGACGAGGAACCCTATAAAAAACACCCCATATTATAGTATGGAACATGATTACCTATTTATTCACGTATTTTTCAAATTTGTCAATAC
>NW_026531914.1:0-14696 GCF_026283585.1 Hylaeus volcanicus | reverse complement strand
TTTTTGATATTTGCTTCCGTTTTGCTGTGGTGCGCATTCAAAGGCAGGTTGAAATTCGTCCAAGCAAAACGCTTACGATATTACTCCTAACTTCAATATACGATTCTAAAAAACTTTGCTCAGAAAGACGATATTCAAACGAATTATAATGTTTACTAGATTTGTATAGATAGTATTCAATGCATAAAGTAAGTCAAAATGTTAACTTACTTTTTAAATAATAGGGTCTGCTTGGAGAGAAGTACATTTAAGTAAAATTGTAACTTTACGCATGGTTATAAAAAATTGACCGCACTTGTCCGAGGTTTAATTGCTACCACTGGAAAGGGTGAATCATCCTCTATCAAATTCTGCAATTATCAGGTGCCCCTAGGTGCCTATTTCGAGGAAATGGCGATTAAATTAGACTAAACACGTGTTAGCCGCAGCGCTTGATAATCGAAAAGCGGTACTAGATGCGATGGTTTCTCTGTCATATAGACTTTTTAATGGATTTACCGAGAAGATAAACATGTATACGAACTCCTCATGATGACAAACTAAGTTGGAATGTAGACAATTTTTAAATGTGGCTCGAGTCTAAAAATAATACATATATACGTTTGACGGAACTCTTAACTTTACGCATGATTATAAAAAATTGACCGCAGTTGTCCGAGGTTTAATTGCTACCACTGGAAAGGATGATCAATCCTCTATCAGATTCTGCAAAGATCAGGTGCCCCTTCGTGCCCCTTTTCGAGAAATTGGCGATTGTACTAAGTAGGACTCGAACAGAAAATAGTATGTACGTTTGTACGCTTACGTCTATGATTATTACGTAAATCTTGTCATTTTTAAATTACTAAATACGTTTCTCTCATAGTTAACAACAGGTTTGAGTCGAATTTTGGTTAAATAACAATAAATATGTCAAACAAGTGAAAGATATTGAACGCGTTACACTTTATACGTGAATATTTGGACACCCTGTAGCTCAAATTGATTTATACTAATACAATTTAAGTATCATAGTATAGGGAATAAGTTCCTAAAATTTCGTTAAAATATTTTCAAGAGAACCAAAGTTACGGATTTTTTTATCGCCGAGAACCGTTTTTTCCCACTGTGCGACGTTCGGGTCACGGATTTTGTTCAAACAGTGTACACTTCTAGTAGTCTATTAGGACAATACAATGTGCAAATATTAAGGCGTACTACTTTGACGTTTTCGAAATCGTTGATCGTTAGAGAAGTATTCCTAATATGTATCCTTGCCAGGGATTCGAACCCTAACCCGTACCGGGTTCCTGTACTTCGTATTATAGAATAACCCATCTAACCAGGTAACACAAGACATCTGTAACCCGAGTAACCCGGTTAACCCGGTTGTATGCGCGTTATAATAATACAGTAAAAACCATAGTTATTACCATGTTTCTAAACGGTAATTAATTTTATTTCAATATTGTCTGTTTTTTACTCTACTGTCCATCCGCGAGAAGAAGGTCATGCAAGTGCTTACATTTACTCGTATTTACTACTCGTTTACTGTACTTATATAGCAGAACGGGGACGTAAACACTTGGCCAGCCCTCTTCTTGCGGACGAATAGTACATGTATTGGCATAAACAGTCACTTGAAGGAATCCCTATTTTCACCGGACACGTTATGAATTTTCTGGGAACCCCAACACTAGCAACTGACACAACCGGGCGAATGATAAACATTCGTCAGTCTTGCCTTAGAACGTGTAGTGAACGTGTGTGTCCTACATTCATTATATACTCGTACATTTTAAACAATCTAGTTTCTTTTGATTTGAATATTGCCTGTAAATTCACATATCTTTGACTTGTCTGGATATCTAGGATTATTCTTCTACTAGTAACCCACTCCGAGCAGATGTAACCCGCTCTTCCTACAATTCAAGAACCGTTCCTTCGCGGTTAGTATGGGTTACAGTAACCTTCCCTTCATTAACCGGGTTTGGGTTAGGGTTCAGCAACGGTTCGAATCCCTGATATAAACCATTCTCGACCGACCTCCAGACATCTCGGTTAGCATGTCTCACGACGAAACGCTCCCTTTTCTCCTCTTTCTCGCTCTCTCTTCACAGAACCGCCACCACATATATTCCTCGTACTTTTTCCGTAAGGAAGAACTTCGACTACAAATCTTGAAAAGAAAAAAAAAACATTTAACCTATATTACACGCCTCCGAAGAATCTGACATCGCTGAAGAATCGCTATAGCTTGCACCCGTCTATTATTCGAATGAAATTATCCTCTCGTAGTCTCCGATCTCAGGCGATGAATAGACCTGCAATAAAGAACGAGGAACTCTTATTGCGAGAAAAGCACCGAATGTAGAGTACCTCTGGGGTTTTCCCAGTCGTTGATATCGACGTCAACGAAAGGTTCTAACAATGATCAACTACACATGTACACGATGCAAACGTCCCCGAGTTGGGGTACGCTCCACTACGACTTAAAATCGAGACTAAGACGAAGAGGTTCGAGAATATTGTCTAACAGTGGCTGAATACATTGGCGCATTGATTCACCGGGCAGAGAATAGGGACTGCGGAACCGTGGTCTCTGCCAATCTCCATCGCGAGATGAATAGACCGCAATAAGGAACGACGAACTCTTATTGCGGAAATGGCACGGAAAGTAGAGTACTCGGACGGAGTCTGTGCGCTGGCATTTTCCCGGAGTACCTGGGGATATCGACTCCGGCGAGAAGTTTTACGAACGATCGCGTACACCGCCAATGTGCTTTACAGCGACTCCTAAGGCCGGGGCCACACTATGCGTTTTCGCCGCTGCTGCGAAAGCGGACGCGATTTAACCGGAAGCCTACTACTTGACACATTGCTGCGCTTTTAACGCAGTCAATCTCGCCTGAACTGTCAATACGTCAACATAAACGCGAAGAAATTTTTGAAAATTCCTTGTGTTATAGAAGCAGAAGGGTTGTTACGTGAATCGATAGTTCGTAATTATTGGGTTCATCCATTTTTTTCGGAGCGAGAATCTAATAATCGATTTAAAAAGTTTTTTGCTAACATTTGCAATTGCGAGGACAAGTTTTTTCAATATTACCGAATTTCAATAAATTCATTCGATGAATTATTAGAAACTTTGAAACCATATATTTCAAAGCAGAACACACAGTTCAGAAGGACGATGCATGCGGCAACTCTTGTTTTTCTTGTGATTCTTGTGTTTTGACACGTCTTCGGCGCCGTGTGGCGGTCCGGTGCGTTCAGCGTGCCGCAGTCTGCTGCGGTAGCGTTCGACGGATGCGGCAGCACCGTACTAGCGTACCACCTCTCATTCGAATCTATGCAACATCACAAACTGGATGACCGCATCCGTCATAACCGCTGCGGCGAAAACGCATAGTGTGGCCTAACCGTGGCAAAGAGTGAGACTAGGGATGGCGTGAAAAATCACTGACAATGATTATTCACGGTGATCACACAATCACGATCGCAGTCGTGATTAAATTTCGATCACGATCGTGATCCGGAAGATGGCGTTTCAAAAGCGGTTCATGTGAATTGTTATCGTTAGGGTCGCGCTGTCTCCCCTTAGCGGAAATTCAAGAAACTACAAATGAGTCAAATTTAAATTGTAGTAAAATGATATTAACATTGCTTTTAGACCATATTATAATACATGTGTGTAGTATCCGCGCCTCACATACCCAAAAATAAGGAGTCAAACAAGAACACGAAACGTAAGGTACGGGATTGGTCTTGTAGGTAAAGCGGTCGACTGTGGATCCGAGGATCGTGAGTTCGAATCCCCGTGGCTTATTTTTCGTTTAGACTCCTACAGTGTGTGTAGAAAGTATTCGTACACCGATCAATTTCCAAAAAAACTACGTGAAATTTTAATTTATTAACTTTTTTTTTTATAAACAATGATATTCTACATATTCTTGGAAATCTGTAGAACAGTTATAGTAGAAAAAAAAATTAGTTGTTGATATAAGTTGCGATATCAACAAAAAAATACGGCAAATAATAAATAAATAAATCGGCAGAAATATAGAAGCAATGAGTATTCGTACGGTTCTAATGACGAACCATTTACAGTAGAATTTGGAATATAAACACATCAGTTTATTGCGTCGTAAGTGTAGTTGACCTCATCAAGAGAATCTGGAATACGATTCCTGCTGGAAAGACGATTTTTCGCGTAATCAGTGGAATTTTTTTTTAACGATAAATACAAGGAACGCAAATGCGAACTTTTATCATTGTATTCGACCATCTTCAAAGATACTGTTTGAAGTTTTTTTTTTTTAACGTAACGTGACAAATGTATTAGGTTGTCCCGAAAGTTTTTTTCGTTTTATTAATAATTAATATATACACGATATTTTATGTTTTATGTTACATTACTGAATTGTGTACGATTCATTTCGCTTCATTACTGTTACAGCATCAATGTCTAAGAAATTAGATTGTCTATTTACATAAACACTGGCACAGAAAATAATTGAATGCAACTCACGAAAGAAACTTTTGGGACAACCTAATATAATCTAAGAACAACATAATTCGTGAAAAGTGGAAAGAATGTACTCTACCAATCAGAAGCGATCACGAACAATCACGAATCACTGTGAAAAACCATCGTGATTGAGAATGAACGTGATTGAATCACGAGTGATTCAAAAAGTAGCAGTTCACGTCATCTCTACTCCTAACCGTGGCAAAGATTTAGCCGCGAAGGGGTCGAGGATGTAGAACAGTGATGGCGAACGACGGAGGTAAGGATGACTTAAATGTGCGCTATGACAGAAACACTAAACCGCTGGTTCAGTACGCATTGAGTAGTATTGCTGCCAACGCATGTCCATTCGTTTGAGTATCGTCGCGAAGTAAACTTGTCGCTCGCAAAGTCACTTGTAAATAAATAAAAATGACTCATTACTACGTAGATCGATACATCGAACGTTGCTCCTGCTGGTAGCTCGCAGCGATCAAGTCGAACTAGAAACGTTGAGCTTGTTGCATTTTCTTTCGCGAACTTCGGCGGTGCCCCTGGTTCCATCGAACGCCATTTTTAAAGAGCAAGTCCGTCTTCGATATCGCGTTCTAAATATTTGAAAAAAATACTAACTGAACGTATCGGGATGAACTTGTCCCAAATATAATTAACGAAGCAGAAAATAAGTTAAATAGATTGCGTTCGAGGCATTGTTCTATAGAATCAAATCCAGTCCATTTTTATAATAAATTTCTGTAAAATCAAAAAACTCTACTCTGCTCTACTTATGGTTTTCAACCATAAAATAGATGCGGTAGAATGTAAATCGATGGACGTGTTCGATCCCGATTAACATTCTACTAAAAAACTAGCATTTGCGGTATTAATTTCCACCTTCCTCCGACTGTTGAGCCCAACGCGATCCAACGTTCCTCAATCTCCATCGACTGGACCAGACCAAGGATTCCCCAATCTCCATATCGAGACCAAGAAATTCTTATCGCGCGTCGTTTTACCTAAAAGCCCCGAGAGTGGAATCTCCAGACTGTCTCCAAGACGGTCCAGGGGAGTCAGCGACTCGTAAACACGGGTCGACGGAGTGCAAGAGACTCCGAGGATCATCGTCAGCGAGTGCTCGTGCACGCTTTGCCAAACGCGCACGGCCAGTCGGAGACAAAGAAAACTCCGTCTCGGAGTACAAATTTTTCCGCGGTCTGGTCGACCGGTGGACGGAGGTTAAGGGGAAGGGGAATAAAGGCCAGAGGGGAGGTGATCGAGGAAAAACGCGAGGAACGCGAAACGTGCGCGGTTTCCAGCGATTCGAGCGCGATCCGAGCGGCTCACGCACGCCTGATCACGGATCGGACGCGGTCATTTGCATACGCGTAGCAATGCAGGGTGAAAGTACCGATAGAACGTCGCCTTTTAGGTTGGACAAAAGCCTCTTAGACACGCGCGTGTGCCAGTTCCCCTCTCCGTGCGTCGCATCCTCGTTCTTTCTTCGCGTTCGCGATACGAGATCGTCGTAAAGAATTCGGATGCGCGACGAACGGGTCAGCACACCCGTCCGATGGTTTCGAGGAAGAAGAGTTTATCGTTGTCGTACGATGACTCGAAGCCAAGAGTCGAAACGCGGGATTGGAGGGGAGTTGGCTCGGGACTACCAAATATTGGATCTCAAAGAAAGTTTCCGGTTACTTGTGTTTATAATAGTCGATATATGTAAGGATATTTATTTAGAGGTTCGGCGAAAACTGTGAAAATTCCAAGGCAACACACAATATATCAGACAAAATCGAATCGCAATACAAATCGAATGACTAATCAATAAATTACTAACACAAATTGATAAACATATACTGACAACTATAAAACATACAAACATACCTAATGGCTTAAATATAAACATTCATCCAACATTCACATTACGATACATTACATACATGAACTTGAAGATGAATATTAAATAATAATACTTTAATCATTTTTTGTCACCCCTTTAACACGACGGCTGCCAAGTTAAAACTCGTGAAAATCATTACAAAGTTAAAATTATGTCTCGAGACTATTGAAGATTAGATAAGTTAACATTATCGTAGTGTAGAATTTTTTAACGTCGTCAAATTCACGAATCCTATCCAGATTTATTTTCATTATTGCCTCACATTTGGAATTAATTTTTTTGATTCCTTAACGAAAAGTCCTTGTCACCCATTTCTGGGTGACGTGGCGACCAACGTGCTAAATTAAATCATTTCAGTGATTGAATCACACCAGTTTTATGTCACGTCCCAGCTGCTCAAGGTAGTTAGTCAGTGAAATAATATATTTTTAAAATTTATTGGCTGTAACCATGAAAATAAGTAAGTGAGAAGATTTGAAATTGCCACCGCTCGCTTCAAACTGCAATGTCGTCAGTCAGGTAGCACTAAAACAACGTCTTGCATCTGTTAATGGTATCATCATGTTTCAATTGCGTCCGGTGAATCGTCTCAATAAAAAACAACAAAACACGTTGTATATTTCGAAGTTCTGTAACATCACATTACAATAAATCCAAATTCTACGATATGATACGCGTGCGAGGCCGCGACGAGGGAGGCTAGTTGTAAATATTAGGTTGTCCCAAATGTTTCTTTCATAATTTGCGCTCAATTATTTTGTGCGGTAGTGTTTATATAAATAAACAATCTAATTTCTTAGATGCTGATGTTGTAACAGTAATGGAGCAAAATGAATCGTACACAATTCAATAATGTAACATTAGACATAAAATATCGTGTATGTATTACTTATCGTTGGATATTTGGGTTACGCAGGTAATCGTAATAAAGTCTAGTTTGGCAGTACGAGTAAATAGAATATATTTGAAAAACAATTTCAAAAAATACAATTCTAAGCTTTGGCTAAGACGCAACGTGACACCGGTTGATCCACGTACACCGTTCGTGTGTGTGTGAGTCTGATACATTTGATTATAGCAGCGGGAAAATATGAACTCGATCAACACTTATTAATAAAACGAAAGAAACTTTTGGGACAACCGAATATTTCACCAAGCCCAAAGACTCCCCAAAATTGTTGTTCGGTTTCTCCCGCAGGAGAATCTCCTGGTAGCTTCGATCCTGATGTTTCCCAACAAACAGGGAAGCGACGGTGACCTAGATCGAGTCGATCCACGCATAGCGCACGCTTCTAAACGTAGACCCCGCTGTTGTAGATCATCTCTAATTGCGTAGAGAGTACGCGGGACAAAGGGGTGAGATTTATACGATATCGCACCCGCCAGTTTCAGAGCACGTATCACGTCTAAAAATACGCACGGCAAGCCAGATCGGCCGGGATAAATACTAATTTATATTTATCTTCTTTCAGATCACTCTCGGACGCGTGACACCGCGAAGGAACGCAAAGATGTAGAGTCATCGTTGCGCTCGAGAAGTGGACGCGCATAATTGAACGATAGTTGATCAGGATATCGTCGGGATAACCTCGTACGTGGCTGTGTATCGAGCGTCTCGTCGATAAAGCCTCCTATTTTGCTCGGAAACCTATGTCTCGTGGAAGCGAGCGATAGAGCTACGTGGGAAGCGGGCATAGAGAACAAGGGACTAGGAAGAGGAGAATGGGGAGACAGGCAGGAGGCTCGAGGATCGCGTGGACCGAGGCTCGATTGCCCTCGTGGCCGTGGAGAAGGAGGTTCTCGGGCCAGGTGGCCTGAGATATGCCAGCAGTAGCGAGCTCGGTGATAACGGAAGCAGCGTCATCGAGGCTAAGCGGCGAAACGGCGGGGGCGGGTGGTGGCGTCGGTGGCCGACGACAGCTGTCGATAGAGATCGAGACGATCGAGCGCCGGGTCTGCGCGACCCGACGCGATCTGTTCGTTCCTGTGACCGTCGATCCGCGACCGTGTCGGGCCGTCCACTGTCCGGACCTGAACGCCTGCCTGGTGAACGAGTCGCGATCCCTCGAGGAACAGGTCGACTGCCAAGCGATCCATTTCGGTTACGCCATCCCCGTGAACGTGGTGCCCGTCGAGGGTAGCCCCGATCTGGTGGAGCTGGTGCTGGACCACACGAGCGAGCTGAGCGCAGGAGCCGTGAGCTTTCTGCTCGATCACCATCCCCAGTTGCGCGAACGGCAACCGGAGGAGTTTCAAAAACGTTGGTCGAGAATGGCCGCGACGGCGAAGCACGACCTACGTCGGAAGTTCCCGACGGACACGTCCACCTCTGGCGACGAGGACATCGCCGCGATCGCCAAGCAGATCAGCGATCACGCGGAGGCGATCTATCAGACCTGGAAGAGTCGAGGCTTGGCGCCCACGGAAATATTAAATTGTCACAGCAACGCCACCGCCGCCGACAAGTTCGGCACCGCGTTGACGCCCTCCGCGAACACCAGCCCAAACGCCACGGGGAAGACGTCGCCGACGAGCGCCGCGTCCCCCACCGCGGTGGACATCCTGGCGCAGACACCGAACCTGGACAACGGGAACCTGGAGAAGTTGGTGAACAACTTCGTGGTGGAGGACAAGGCCAGACTGGCCGCGTCCAGGCAGAGATCACCGTCCAAGACGCTGCCGTCCTCCATCCAGTTCGCGCTGCAGAAGTTCGAGAGGAACTCGACGCAGCAGCAGCTCCAGCAGCCGCAGACGTCCCCGTTAAAGAGCGGCGGGGTCGGGAGCCAGCCTAAGACGAAGCAGACGAACGTCCTGCTGTCTCCTACCTCGCCGTTCGCGAACAAACCCTCGCAGATTGTCAAGCCTCAGGTCTCCGCAAAGACTCCTGGTGCTCATCATCGGGAGGTCTTCCTGGAGACCATCGAGACCACGTTCCCTGCGGATCTGGCGCCGCCGAAGACGGTCCAGCAGAAGAGGCCCGTCAGCACCGTGATCACCTCACCGACGGCGTCGAGTCTGGACGACACGGCGAGCGCCAACTCTGGACTGACCACGTGGCCGTTGAAGAACAAACTGAACGAGAACAAGAGATCAGGGGACGGGTCCGCGAGGTCGGTTCAGGAGGTTAAGTCGTTGGCGACGAAGGAGGAGAAGAGGATCACCGGGTCCAACTCCAGCGTGTACCTCGACGAAGTGGCTCGCGAAGAGGAGAGATTGATAAACGCCCTGAAGACGGGCTCCGTGATCACGGAGGAGCCTGTGGAGAGACCGGTGCCCGCTCTGAGTCGACAGAAGCCGGCGATAAAGCGAGAGAAACCGAAGGTGGAGCCGGTGAAGCCGATAATCATCGGTCACAATCACCACGGTGCCGGTCTGGTCCCAGCCTCCGCGGCTATGGTCAACAATGTCGTCGTCGCTTCACCCGGGGCCAACGCTACCGTCGCGTCCGACGCTAAATCGCTCAGCAAAGACGATCTGTCGAACATGTCGGTGGTGGATTACGCGAAAGTGCGGTACAGAGCTGCTCAACAGAACCCGCCTACTCAGCAGAGACTCGAGGAACAGAAGACCAGCGGACCGACCGCGTTCAACTCCACGGAGCAGCTGGTCTCCACCACCAGGTCCAAGTTCGAGGAGATAAGGAAGGATAAGGAGACCGTCAAGGAGGAGAAGGATCCGGTGACGTCCAGATGGGGTCCCAGAATCTACACCCCGAGACCCCGGATCGAGCAGGTGCCTCATCCAGAGCTGACCACGCAGCAAAAGCAGCACATCAGAGCTGCCGCGGCGACTGGAACCGGAAACAATCCCATCAGACCCTTCCTGACCAGGGGATCCGTCGCCGAGCGCGTTCTGATCTTCGAGAAATGCCCTAGCGAACTCTTGCTTGACAAACGGGGACCAAGGCAACCGGCTATCAACACTTGGAGGACCGGACACGAGGTTCAGAACAAGGCCCAGGTAAATTGTTTAACCAGTGTCTGTCGTTTACTGTATTTTTCAGGCGAAAAGATCGATCTCCAGGTTGGTCTTACGACTCGGAATTGGAGACGAATTGGAGTACGACGTACTCCATATAAAATTATGGGTAGTTTAAGTCATCGTTCTGCGGTTCTAGAATTTTTGTACCAAATACAGGTCACTGAACTCTGCTGTTTTTTTATTATTTTGGGATGCGAACATGGATCTTTAGCTTCGAAGTTACTTATTATTTTGTTCATTTTTAGAGATGGTTTTGAAACGTTGAACGCGTACGAGCGCGTTCCTCGGAGCTTTCTCCGCGAGATAAGGCTACTTGTGGGGTGGGCGTTTTATAATTGACATCGTAACGAGGCGCGAACAGCCACGGTGCGACCCACTCCAGTCAACCGACCCACACGCCGACTATACCGCTCTCTAGCTGTCGCTCTCTAGCTATTCGAATGGCTACTGTTGGAGTTTTGCGAGAACTAACCAGTATAGGTGTACGGTAAAGTCTCCTTAAATGCACAAATTTCTCAAATGTCGAGGATCGGACACCTTGCATTTATTGTAGAGAAATTTGTGCATTTCCAAGACGGGGTACTTTCCGCTCAAACAGCTGTTCAAGTGTCCAATCGAAAGTCTCTATAAATACTCAAATATTATGGTAATATTATACGAAAATATTACTCTACCATAAATGCACTGAAACCATCCCCACCACTGGGGTGTATACCCCTTGAGGGGTCGAGGAGTTCGATCGCTGAGTAGTGTAACATGATCTGGAATCGGATATCTCAATAACACAAAGCTCAACAATAAAACTCACCGACGTACCCTGGTCTTTTCGCTCCGTTCTCTTCTTTATTCGCTGTCCTTCTCTACGTTCGAAGCTCGTCAGCAAACATCAGAGAATATACGAATTCTACGATAAACGCACAAGTTCAGTCCCGAGCTTGTGCATTTGAGGGGGTCACCCCGTGTGACGGCCGTTTTTTTATAACGTTTTTTCGGAATGTTTTATGACGAAATGAAAAAACACAGAGCTTTCAAATATTTACTATATATTTATTCAGCCTTTAACTGTAACATTGAATTTTTTTAAGCAAAAATATAACGTGGATCGCGAGATTTATCGGTCGCGAAAAGAGTTACGCCAGCTGCCTCTACAGGAGATTCAAATGAGAATACTCGAATATCTCGACTTTCTTTAGAACAGGGGATCTTTCGAAGAAGTTCGGTGACCAGTTTGCGTAGAATTTAACGCGAGAATTTGTACGCGCCGTGGAGTGCAGAGAGAAAATAGCGGGAGAGGGAGTTCGCGAGTGGCTCGTTTTCCTGGAAGACGTCTAATTCGGCCGAAGGAAATCGTGGCTCGGAAAGCCGTATCGAGCAGCCTCGACGATCGGGAAGACGTGTCTTCTCGCATGTTCTTGCCTCTCTGGGTGGCTTATATCGGGCCTCTTGGTCGACGTCCAAATACCTCTTCCCTGGGAGGATGTTCGACCGGTCGACTACTGTACTTTTCTCCCGAAACGAGTTCAAGATCTCCTCTCGCGTAGAGGTCGGTCTCTACGTGCTTCATACCCGATACGTCATCGCTCGTATCGATACCGACAATAAAGAAAGGGAAAATTCTTATTCGGAGTGAAAGATACTCGTCCGTTACTCGACAGACAAAAACAACTGAAATTCTTGGTCGTAGCACTCGTCAACATTTTCACGATACGGTTTGCCTAACGGAAAATATTTTAGAAAAAAATGAGAAATCCCAAAATTTGTTGATAATGGGACCACCCCGGAGACATGCTCTACAAGATGTAACAGGTTTTATCCTGATTGGTCAAGCCATCTCGGCGTCATCGAGTAACATACATAAAAAAAAAGAAAAATATATACATGTCGAATTGAGTAACGTCTTCCTTTTCCAAGTCGGTTAAAAAGCAAAGTTGTCTTTCTTCTTTTCACGTGTCTTGACGATCAGGTTCAGGAAGTTGAGTCATTCGCGTAGGATATGTTTGCGATCGCCAGTGTTTTCTTCGGACGGTCAAATACCGGGAAACTTGGGTTTAGCGATCGAACGTTTAAGAAAGAAACGTCGTGGCGGGTTTCGAAGTGGCTCTGGCCCTGGGCCAGGAGGAGGAGTGTACGGGGCGACATATGCCTGCCAAAAGGCGTTATCATGCCACGTTTTCTTAGTCGAGCACCGATATGCGGTTGCTTCGAGTGCATCGGTCTCTCCGTGACCCCCGACCACCTTCTGCGGTTGCCATCGATGATAGTTTAGTCGCCATCGTTATTAGATACGTCGCTATGTAGTAAAAGCCTCGAAGAGCGAACTTTATGGAGGGTGTCCTATAGAGGGATCCTTAGAGTGTTTATATTTCTTGTTCTTTATTTAAGTGCATAAGAATTATTCTTACATTGCACTGTCTTTTCTTACAGTTTTTTCTTTAACAATTTCTTATTTTTATATTACATTTCAGTCTTATATTTAGGAACTAATTATTTAGATTTTGGTATTTTTCTAATATATAAACGTTTAACTTATTCTACATCACATTTTTTGTAAATATAGCCATTTCTTAATATTATTTATATTACATTGCGGTCAGTCTTATATTAGATATAACGAACTTAAATGAAAGACCCTTAGAGAGGTCTCCTAATAAAAGGCACCTCGTTTACGATGAGTTCTTATCGTTCTGCACATTATAGGATCGTTCGGTAAAGGAGTGATTTTGATAGGCTGATGTTGAGTATTTAACACGTCGGTCACGGTAACAATGGCTGACCGGACTTTTCATTAATCCTTTATTTATCAGCGGGAGTTACAAGTTAAAGTTTGTTTTTAACTCTTTCGCTGCGGATGACGCACATGTGCGTCCAACTGAAAATATACGGTTGTTTTTATTATTTTTCAGTTCTCATTTTTTGTTGTTCGGCAATCGTATTATATATAAAATAAGTTAGCACAAATATATGTTTTTCAAAATAATCATATCAGAACATTTGTAAGAAATTTTTCATTAAAAAAAAAATATCATAATTGCAACTCTCAGCGAACGGCTACTTATTTTCGTCCGCAGCGAAAGTGTTAATTGTTGGATGGCAGCACAAGCTTCTCTTCTTTTGGAAGCTTGTTAGTCACAACTCTATAAGATGATATAAGACCAAAATGGACGCCTGGATTTTAAAAACTTGTAGGAAATTCAGTAACTAAAGGGTCGATGCACGTAACAGTGTTTCATATCGCAGAAATTACCTTTTCCTTAGAGGACGCTCTACATAATGTTCAGGAATCGCTAGACATTCGTAAGTTGATCTTGATTCGGTAAATTGACGAGAGAGGACAGGAACGTGTAATCTCGATCAACGGGGATACTCTTCGGGGATCTCGAGATCATGTCAACCGCGCGCACCAATGATAAGCCACGGTTCTAACACGTTGCTCAATGTTCGAACAATGCACGCGTCCCGAGGGCTTGGCTGTAGCATTGTTATTTAGACGGTCGTTGCATTCCCATTGTGACTCGAGGCTAGCCACCCTTTGTCTCCAATTTGACTAAATATTAAAGCATAGAACGACGCTAAAAAAAGAACGATTGTGTTCCGTGTTCTGACTCACAGTCAACGCCGGCCATACGATAACGTCATAGTTACATCATACGTATATACGACGCGCCGTTACGTCCCTAGAATCTTCAACAAACCGAAACCGTACTTCCTACTCCTCGTTACTGTTTGGTTTGGCTGGAAACCGATGAAAATAAATCTCCCGGTTAATTGGCAGCTCGATTTCCGCGAAAGGCTGAAAGAAACGGTCCGCGAAGAGACGTTCGAAACAACAGAATTCTTGGGATTCCAGCCGGAGAAACACGCGGATATTTGCGGATGCAACTCGTTGCAGAAGCCGCATCGATTCCGTGTTCCTGCTCGGGCTCGCCTCTCGCCTCGTGCCGTCGATGAAACGTGAATAAAACCGAGCACGCTCGACGCGCAAGGGCTCGCACGGGCGCGTGCCAATAAAAAATTTACGCGGGCCATGGAGTAGAGTGTCGGTGCGCGCATTAATGCGCCTGGTGTGCACGAGTCGATCGCGTTTGTTGCCTTTTTCGACGTCGATTATTTCTTTGCATAGTTATGTCTCTATAAGTGCACAAGCTCCGGACTGACCTCGTGCGACTAACGTGGATATAGTATATTGTTTGATATTCGCCGAAGCCCATCAAACGTAGACAAGGACTTTTTCGACGTCGATTATTTCTTTGTATAGTTATGTCTCCGTAACTGCACAAGCTCGGGACTGACTTTGTGCGACTAACGTGGACATAGTATATTGTT
>NW_026531913.1:0-3012 GCF_026283585.1 Hylaeus volcanicus | reverse complement strand
TATCAATGAATATTAGATACTTATTCTGAACGTCTATCAAATACTAACCATATCTGAAATGTTATGTAGTGCAATTGAATTAGTAATTCCACGGATAACTAGCCAACGTAGTAGAATTCATAACTTGGAACCTATTTTATCAGATTAAGTAACCCCTAAGAAAAAATAAGCAGTGTCAAATCACATGATCTAGATGTCCTCTTTGTGTCCTAATTTCTTGAAATAACACGTCCAAGAAATTTCTCAGGCAACAATTAAACTGTTTCGTTGCATGCAATGAATTTTTACTGTTTCTATCCATTGTTAAAGCGTATCAGCGTCAAAGCCTTTTTCTTGAATCGTATAGCATTTATGTCCCAACTGTTGGATTGGAGCGCTGTTTGACTGAATTGATAGCATAGTTTAATTGTTGGATTTTAGAATGGGTTTGAATAAACCTTACTTCAACTTTATGTTAAAAGATATTCATTATTATATTTGGTTTTGAATAATTAAAGTAAAAGTAATACAATAAAGAAAATAATAAACTTAATACAAGTGCTCTCTACATTCTCTCATACTGATATCAAACGATACTTGTTAGTCTCACAGACATCAACCACACTTACGTACTACATCCTGTATGGTATTGCTCTCACGTACCATACATTAGTTCTAATTATGATTGGCGCCAAAATCAAATTTAAAGTGCCTTATTCTAACATATAATGAAGATAAAATTGTTGTTACTACGAGTCTGTGAGAAGGATTATGAAACAAAATAGATTGAAATATGTACTTATCTTTGACAACAATGATCACAAAACTATTCCAAAGTGGACAGAAGCTGTATATTCCCAAAAAATATGCTCTGTGAAACGCATAAAAAGAGACTGAGGTAGTAAAACTTACCATTTCTTCCTCAAAGATGTAAAATTCACGGGAAAACCTCTACCCCAGGCTAACATTTTGTGAATTTCCATAAGTTGTCATATAAGCCAGATACAATGTTTTATTTGAAGTAGAAGACCGAGAAGGAATGATATTTTGAGACTTACAGAGCATTGCGTGTCTGGGTTGGGTACAAATATCGGTAGAAAGTTAAAAAAATACTCGAGGTTCATATAAAACCGAAATTAATCGATTCTAAAAACCTAAATTTTTTATTTTTGATCAGTGTTACGGCGTGAGCAAAATAGCTGGTTGTATTTGAAAGAATGTCTTTCTGGTATGCTCACTTCGGATGTTAACGTTAATGACAATCGAATTAATTAAACTATTAAGGTAGCAGAACTGTAATGAGTGTTTGACAGTTTTAACAAATAACTTTAACTTTATTTAAGAACTTGGTAAATGCAGAAGGTTTCTGCAAGTTAGTTGAATCAGTGGTGGTTCGTGAGAATCTGCTCTTCTCTTTTGGGGTGACAATTGAAGATATAATCGCTGAAAGGGATCTTGTGAGGTTGTAAAGTCGGTTGGACATCGATCTTTACAACTAAAGTCGGCCGCAATTAGTAATCTGACACCTTTTTAGACAAGGACAGAACTAGACTTTTCGTTCAGGGCCGTATGGTATCAGAATTAGGATGTTCATATTTCAATAACTTTTTTCTTCTTATGTATGTTCACACATAATTTTGTTGGCCGACTTATTGAAAATACTGTGATAGGTAGGAACTTAGTTAACCAATCATCGTCAACAGTTTTCCAATTTGGAAAAACCCGCGTAGCAAACATCAAGTCTTGGGGCCCCGGGGTGTAACGTGGGCATGTATACTTTAGAGCCGCGACACCCCTATTGTCCTACGGATTAGTTACCTGGACCAATAAAGCAACAACTACTGTTTCGGTTTACGACCTCACAAGATCCCTTCCAGCGACTATACCACGGTGTATCTCTGCTACTTTCACTTGTCACTCCTACATTTTCAAAATGCACCCTGATTGGTACTTGGTTTAGAAACAAGGCCCAATCAGAGTACCTAGAGCCCTACACCACCCTCGTAGGTACGTCTTCACCAGCGGTCCTGGAGGCAAGAGCGGGTGGTTACCTGGTGTCTTGCGGAAAGGCCACTGCCACTCATGGGTTTTTCCAAGTTTACGACACGGACAGCTGCTGAGGATCGGAACCACGCGAAATTCTAAAGACCTCGTCGACGGTCGCAACTAGATTGATAGTGACGGCAATATCAGCATAAACTCAAAAACAGCCTAGCTTTGCGAGCATGTTATAAACTATTGTTGGCCTTCCGTTTAGTGTTATATGTCGCTCGAAAGGTTAAAACTCGATGGCAATTTTAACTGTACATATGTATAGAAAGGCAAAATGTTAGAAGCAATATTTACGAAGTAACAATCAGCTAGAATCGCTGTTTTGTCCATTGTAGAGCGAGTGTGGAAAGAGAAGGCAGCTGGTTTTTGGAGCATTGGCAGCCAGGAGCCGGGTTGTTCCCCGAACGTGTTCCCGCTCGAACAAGCGTGGAGAGCGTTCCGGACGTAATAACCCGTGAAATGACCAGTTGTGATATGCGAATGGCAGTTAGGTTAATTTGTAACGAACGATGCTCGGAAATGACCATTTCTTGTATCCGTCAGGAGAGAATAATTTTTATGTAGGTTTCCTCTTCGTATGACGATTTCTTTATTCGACCGTTTAATTACTGGGACTCCGTGCTATACTTCATGTTAATTTTTGTACAATTTGCATAAAGTACGTTGTTCCTGATATCTGAGCTATAGCTTCCAACCCGGTGATAAGTGAGGTTGCGAAAGCTTTTGTAGCGCGGAATTTGCATAATGTTGTCACATCGACTGGATACAACCGTCCATTTGAAGGAGGAGTCCTGGGAGGAATGAGATTTTAAGACGTAAGGGGAGGTTCTTTTTTAACATAATTTGCATCCTTAACGTGTTTAGAACAAGTATGTAAAAGGATATTTTGGTATCTAAGGTATTTTCAAAGTTACAGCGCCGGCTGGGAAACAGATGGCTGTTTTTTTCGAAACAGTACTTTTTAAAGCGCGGGGGGCTTTA
>NW_026531912.1:0-3139 GCF_026283585.1 Hylaeus volcanicus | reverse complement strand
GACACAGGTTCACAGCTTAACCTAATAAAACAAAGCGAATTAAAATCTGATATACCAGTTGATATTGAAATAATTTATCATCTAACCGGCATTGGTTCAGGAACAGTCCAAACGCGAGGCGAAGTAATCATCTTCATTTGCAACACCCCCATACATTTTCAACTGGTCGATAACGACTTTCCAATTAAGGAAGTCGGAATTTTAGGAGTCGCGTTCCGACAAAAACAACAGGCAACCCTTAAATTTAAAGAGAATTTTCCATGTATTCTGTCTTTCGAAAAAAAGAATTTGTTCGCGTCCACCTTTTCATCACACGTCTTAGCCCCGCGAACGAAAGTTTTGATCTCAGTCTCCGCCGGGAATAATAATCAGTTGAGCTACGTTACACGGATTGATGCTGGACCTGGCATTTTCGTAGGTGATATTCTGGCCAGCCAACAAAATGGCCTGGTCAAACTATACGCAATTAATACAACTTGCGACCACGTTACTATTACAATCCCCCCTGTCGATCTAGAGGAATTTGATTCGCGACCTCCTGCACTCCGTTCTTCTCGTACAGGAAATCCGGCCGCAGACAAGTCGGAGGATCACGCTCGAAGGCTCAGTGAAATTCTTAGGTTTCTTGAATTAGGTCACCTTCATGAATCCGAAAAAAGTAGTATTTTAGAAATCATCAACGAGTTTCCGTATCAGTTCCATTTACCTAGTGATAGATTAAAGGCAGGTAATGTTCCCCATCATGCCATTAACACAACTGACGAATTACCTATAAACACGAAGCAATATAGATTTCCGCCGGTCCACAAAAACGAGATAGAAACCCAAGTAAATTCACTAATTGAGAACGAAATAATCCAGCCATCGTTGTCCCCTTATAATTCTCCTTTATGGATTGTCCCCAAAAAACCCGATTCATCTGAGAAGCCTCGATGGCGCATGGTTATTGACTATCGCAGGTTAAACGAAGAAACCGTGGCGGATGCCTACCCCCTTCCTAATATTACGGAAATGTTAGATCAGTTAGGCGGAGCTAAGTACTTCAGTACGTTAGATCTAGCATCCGGATTTCATCAAACTCCCGTAGATCCTGCATCTAAGCCCAAAACGGCTTTTTCGATTCCTCATGGCCACTTTGAGTTCAATCGGATGGCATTTGGTTTGAAGAATGCCCCAGCTACCTTTCAACGGGTCATGGATCTGGCATTATCCGGATTGCAAGGCACAGAGTTATTTGTTTATATGGACGATATAGTTATTTACGCGTCCTCCCTTTCAGAACACGCACGCAAATTAAGGGCCCTTTTGGCACGTTTGCAAAACCCTGGTCTAACTTTACAACCAGAAAAGTGCCATTTCTTACAGAAAGAAATTGCGTACTTAGGGCATAAAATTACTAGTGAGGGAGTGAAACCTGACCCAGACGAAATTCGAGCTGTAAGAAACTTTCCAATACCGAAAACTCGGAAAAACATCAAGCAATTCTTAAGCCTTGTAGGTTATTATCGGTGTTTTATACCCAATATGGCTAAAATTGCAAAACCGCTAAAGAAGCTCTTAAAGAAAGACGTACCTTTTCGTTGAACCGCGGATGTCCAAACTTCTTTCGAAATTTTAAGAGACGCTATTTGTTCGGAACCCCTGCTGCAATTTCCCAACTTTTCACAACCATTTCTCGTTACCATCGAAGTCTCCGACTTTGCGGTAGGTGTCATCTTGAGCCAGGGACCAGTAGGAAAGGATCTTCCTATCGCATACGCTTCTAGAACCTTGAACGAGGCTGAAATAAATTATTCTACCATAGAAAAGGAACTTCTGGCGGTCTTATTCGGAGTAGAACATTTCCGACCTTACCTGTACGGCCGACAATTTACATTGGTCACTGACCATCGACCTCTAGTATGGCTACATAATGTCAAAGATCCCACTTCTAAAATAATGAGATGGCGAATCAAGTTAAATGAATATGATTATAACATAATATACAAGCCTGGAAAAGTTAATGCAGACGCCGACGCACTTTCGCGCAATCCCGCTGGTCCCGCGGCAAACCCCAATTCTCAATTGCCACCTGCCCAACCCGACACGGATTCCAATCCTGATCCGAGGTGTCTGGAAAAGGTGCTCGTCTGCGCAGTCAAAGCACCAGTTGTAGACTCCGAAATGGACGGGATAGATGAAGTATCATGCGCCGAAAATGATAGTCTTATCGCCTCTGTGTTCCTAGCGCGCAGGAAAACAGTGATAAAATTAAACGAGGTCACCAATAGAGTCCGAGAAATATCCGAAAAGTCATTTACATTAGTGAACAGTTCGCGAGAATTTCATAAAGAAACGCCCCAATTGAGCACCCCAGAGTCTCCTTGACTCAGTTCATCGTTGGCTAACGGGTGTATAATCCGAACCCCAGGAATCCGCTTCGTGGGCTGTGAGAGGGAATCTGTGCTCGATGTGCATCTTGTGTCGTCTCAGGGGAGAGGGGCGCCCCGTGTGGAAATCCCATCCGGTCAAGGGAACCGGGTAGAAGGCTGCCTCGATCAAGGGAATCGAGGTTGGCACAGGGATAAATCCCATCCGGTCAAGGGAACCGGGTGGAAGGCCACCTCGGTCAAGGGAATCGAGGTTGGCGGGGTCATGAATCCCATTCGGTCAAAGAAACCGGATGGAAGGCCACCTCGGTCAAGGGAATCGAGGGAAATTCTGTAAATTTTAAAGAACCACTAGTACAAAACATTAATAATGGAAATAGAATCAATATTGGAAAAAGAATTTTGCTTACTAACTTCGACGTAAATAGGTCAACGGCATCTCCTCCCTTATCCCCCACCATATTTCACAAAAAGGATCACCTCTTCGTACAGCGAGATAATCTCGCCCACTTTACCTCCTTAAATCGCAGGGACACCTCTCAAACTACTGAGGGCCTACTAGGCCAAATTGAATTTTCAATGGGGCAGATACAGCAATACCAGGCCAATGTTGGTGATCCTATGGCTTTCCCAAACGACAAATATTCCATTTAATTCTTAAGACCGAACCCCAAGACGAATTTAACCTTGATCATATCAAATCTTCGTTAAAATCACTTAAAGTCCTAGACTCTTTGAATTCGAAAACCTTCAGCATATTAATAGACTCG
>NW_026531911.1:0-4700 GCF_026283585.1 Hylaeus volcanicus | reverse complement strand
TGTGATTGGATTCAATTAAAACAAGTTATTTTAATTTTGTTTACCTCGGTAGGAATTTGAATATCAGATGAATATATATTTTATATTCGGGAAAAAATATATTGTTGCGAATATTAAATAAATATGTATTTTATATTCGTGAAAAAATATTTTGTTATGAATATCAAATAAATATGTATTTTATATTTGGAAAAAAATATTCCATTCTAAATATTTGTTAGGCCCTTTACCTGTAGCAGCAAGAAAGACCCAAGGAATCGGTACGTACCGTCGAATCATTTCGTTTATTACTATTCACATCTGGTCGCCAGAACCTTTAGCCTTAGCAGTAGAGTCTTTGTTGTGCATTTCTCACGTCGAGGTATTGCTTGGCTTTATTACTTGCTACGGTCAACTTGGAAAACCCAGACCTTCTGTCCACGTCACTGTAATTTGACATTTCCATCCGAATTTTAGCCAACCAATAGACCAATCAGAAACTGTTTTCCCTCACCCTTAACACACAAAAATTGTACGCCTACTTCGACTGTAGGCAGAAGCGCATTCATTCCGTCTCTAACCAGTCTTCACATCACAACGTCCGAATAAAGTCTGTTAGTTAAAACACAATCTCGCATCCAACATTTTTCTCTAAGTTACAGTTCACTTATATCCATTTATTCAGGAATCCTAATTGGTTCATACATTTTAGTCCTTCGAGCCGGATAAGAATTTCGATCTCGATATCGGTTTAGTATCATACATTTTGTCAGTGCGGATAGTTGTTCCGATTGAGTGACTATTGACTTTGAGTAGTGAATCAGTGTTGTGATTCCGAACTTGTAGTTCTCGTGTGTATTGCCAATTTGTGGTTGCACATACAAAACAAATACATTACGCTCCGTTGCGGGAGACATCGAACGAGAATCACTGGTGGAGGTTGACCTGGAAATTGGTCCAGAGAGCATTTTGCATCAACCAAGCAGACAGTAGCGGCCAGGCAGGTCAGAAGACGTCGCTTGGACAACATTCGACAACGGTGATCAACCGTCAAGTCAGAAGGCTGAGTCGAGCATCGTCATCCCAATAGTTGCAGAAAGGTGTTGCAGAGACGGCAGCATCCAAGGACAGCAGCAGCGAGATACAGCATTGCCATAAACTTCGTGTCGGTAAGTGCTAACGAGTCACTTTCCTATTGTTTCTTTAATCCATAGAGTTTGCTTCGATCTCAATAAATATGCCTCAGTCGGAGGAATCGAATGACATTAAGCTATTGAAAAGACAACGCGCTAATGCTAAAGCTCAAGTTAAGCGCACATTATCATACTTAGACGAACACGAAGATATGTCTATCGCAGCATTAAAAATACGACAGTTTAAATTAGAACAAATGTTTAATATATTTTCGGAAGTGCACACACCAATAGAGGTTAGGGACGAATCTTTGGACTCCACGTTAGAATGGGAATCATTTGAAGAGCAATATTATAGAGCCGCGGAAGTGATTAGCGATCGGTTAAAACATTTACGCAATAACATTGAACCCGTTCTTACAAATAGATTAATAGCAGATTCGCCGAACACGGTAAAGCCAACTAGCTCACTTTTAAGTAAAATCGAGATCAGGCCATTCGACGGCAACCCAATAGAATGGCATAGTTTCCATGATACCTTTAAGTCCTTAGTACACGATAACGAGGAGTTAATTGGGGTTCAAAAATTCCATCTTTTGAAAAATGCTCTTCGTGGAGAGGCTTCCGCAATAATCGAATCATTGAACGCGACAGAGGGTAATTATTTGGTGGCCTGGGATTTGCTACGAAAGCGATGTAATAAACCGAGGAAAATTATTAATGCACATTTAAAACTTTTGTTCGATTTACCGGAAATTACTCGCGACACACCGTCAAGCCTTAGGCAATTAGCTGAGCAGGCTCAAGTACACGTTAACGCGTTGCAGGCCGTAAATCAACCCACCGAGTACTGGGATACTATTCTGATACACCTAGTTTCAAGTAAATTACATAAGAATACTCGTCGCTCGTGGGAGCGTACTTTAGAAGATGAGGAAATTCCTCGATTCCAGCAGCTGTTAGAGTTTATAAATAAGCATGCACGAGGGGATGATTTGGGAATGGAAACTTCAAATCCATTCAAGGTGCAGGGTATACAGGATAGATTGCGCTCGAAAACACAAGTTCGCGGTCAGTCATACGTAGCGACAGATGAGCGGAAACAAGTTTGCGTCGTTTGCAAGGGAGTACACCCAATTTATAAGTGCACTAACTTTTTAGAATTGTCGGTTCGCGATCGTCTAAATACAGTGAAGCGGACGAAGCTATGTTTAAATTGCCTGCGTCCAAATCATACTGTTGTCAATTGCCAATTAGGGAATTGTCGCAAATGCGACAAGAAACACCATACTTTACTGCATATTCCGTCCGAAACCCAAGAAGTAAAAAACAATAATGAACCTTTAACCACCCCTTCGACATCTGCAAATACAATAAAAACAGCTTTAACGGTCTCATATGATTCAGAGATATTACTTGGCACAGCTCAAATCACAATTTTAGACAAATACAATAAGGAGTACACATGTCGCGTACTACTCGATAGGGGTTCCCAGACACATTTCATTACACAAAGATTCGCGGAATTATTACAATTAGATAAACACAAAATAGATCTTTCGTTTTCTGGTTTAGGGCAGCTTAATACGCATACAAAGTACGTAGTGAAGACAGGTATAAGATCAAAGACGAGTCCCTTTAGAGCACAGGTAACATTTATTGCATTACCATCAATTACGAGTAGGCTACCGTTAAGACAGATCGACCTTAGTTATTTAGAATTACCAAGACACATAGAGTTAGCGGACTCAGAATTCCATATACCAGGAGAGATAGATGCACTCATTGGGAATGCACTATTTTATGATTTATTAGAGACGGGTCAAATCAAATTAAATAAATCTTCTATCATATTACAAAACACACAGGTAGGATGGATTGTTACCGGGGAGGTAGATAGTAAAAGGCGGAATAATTCTCTTAAAGCTAATAGATTTTGTCACTTAGCCACGTCCCTTGATATGCAAATCAATCGTTTCTGGACGATGGAAGAAATTCCAGAGCAAAAATTCTTATAGAATTGAGAGTGTTTTTGTCACAAATCTCGCAATTGTTTGACCCCCTTGGTTTGCTCGGTCCGGTAATTATAAAAGCAAAAATAGTTATGCAACAATTATGGAAGTCGGCGATTGACTGGGATGATTTCATTCCGCAGTCAATAAACAAAATTTTTTGGAAAAAAAATATAACCGACTTCGAAAAACATTAAAACTTCAGTGAAAATTATGAAATAATTTCTAGTCCATTTCTGTGAATAGTGAACAGCTCTATACATGTAAGTGCTAAAAGTTTGACAAAACACAGTGAAAAGTATGAAATAATTTCTAGTTCGTTTTTATTACATATTATTCAATAATATATTACCTTTCTATTTCCTTTATATTAAATTATCTTAAATAATCTTTTCGTAGTCGACGCAAAATTAAAAATATTTAATTCCTGCTTGAGTTAGTTTTGGGTGATGGGGGCAATGAAGGTTGAATGCTTTTAATGTATACATGTATACTGTCTACGTGAAAGTCCAGGTCGGTCACCTGGGCTTGTTGATGGTAATAGACTTCCCCAGGGAAAGAGGACCCAAAAGCAAAACTCTCTACAATTGCTCATGACTAGAGTTTTACGTTGTTTCGAAGTACTTGCCTAGATCAAATTTAATAATGGACAGGGCTTATCTTTCCATTCTCTTTCCTGGTCGGCTGTGTGAGGGTTCGTTAGAATAAGAAACCCTACCAGTGGTCACTGATACTAATAATCAGTTATTAGGCGCCTATTTGTCGTTTTAGAAACCCATCACCTTCGTGCGGGTGCAGGTATGACCGTATAGCCTAGGTACTGCTATACGAGCGTTCCATAGGTACTGTCCTATGGAACGCTCAGCCAGACAATAAATGTCTACGTGAAAGTACTGTCTGCGTAGATTTGGAATAGTTTTTGGTAGAGACGCCGATGGAGAAAAGTGTTAATGTATATGATGTCTAAAGTAAATATGATAATAGCAATAATTTAAGGGCATAAGTTTTGTCCCGCCGACAGAAAGTCAAACCAAATTTGGTAACTTTTAATGTAAATAATTTTTAATTTTGCGCTGACTACGAAAAGATTATTTAAGATAATTTAATATAAAGGAAATAGAAAGGTAATATATTATTGAATAATATGTAATATAAACGAACTAGAAATTATTTCATACTTTTCACTGCGTTTTGTCAAACTTTTAGCACTTACATGTATAGAGTTGTTCACTATTCACAGAAATGAACTAGAAATTATTTCATATTTTTCACTGCGTTTTGTCAAACTTTTAGCACTTACATGTATAGAGCTGCTCACTATTCACAGAAATGGACTAGAAATTATTTCATACTTTTCACTGAAGTTTTAATGTTGTTCGAAGTCGGTTATATTTTTTTTCCAAAAAATTTTTTTATGTTACATTTTTCAGTGTCAATATTTAAGCATTAAGCTTCATATAACAATAACAATATTTATAAGTAGTATGAAATAGCAAATGGTATTGGGTAATGGGTTCGGAGAGTATCGTGATATCCCAATAACACCACTGGATTACTTCCAAGCACGCATTCTGAG
>NW_026531910.1:0-1014 GCF_026283585.1 Hylaeus volcanicus | reverse complement strand
TACGTGTAAGATTGTATTCTATTTCTGCTATTGATAGATTACGGTCTGTGGGAATATCTAAGTCGAATGATTCTGCAAGCTTAATTTTGAAATTTCTCTAATTCGTGGACTTGTAATCGAATCGCGGCATGGTTGCGTTAATATCATATCTCGGGATGTTATCATCAGCAAGTTGAAGTGTGAATGAAATGGTTGCATGGTCACTGTCATACGGAAGAGTTCGTACTTTACCGTTATCACAGCCGCTTATAATTAACCGAGCATCGACGAGGCCTACATCCAGGTATGAGAGTGCCGGGTGATAGGTTGGGTGCGCCGGAGATAATATTTTCAATTTGAAATCAACGCATCTGTCACTTTCCCATCATTCTAGATATCGGCCACGTCGATTTGTTGTGCTGTCTCCCCAGCAGGTGCGCCTACCGTTTAAATCTCCTGCAATCACATAGTAGTTATTCGGATCATTTAATCTTAGTTTAGTGAAGAGGGTAGTTTAGTAAGAGGGTGTTTGGGGTTGAGCTTCGTTTCTGATAATAAAATTATGTCATGTTTGTGTCATGTCAGGTATTCTGTGAGTTCCAGTCGTCTGTAGTTGGCAATAATTGAGTTGACATTTATTGCTGAAATAATAAATTCGTTTAGTGGATTAGACCTGGCCATTTTGATATAAAGAATTGAGTATGAAATCGATTTTGGCAGTGTTCGCTGCTACTTGTGTTGAAATGCTTTTAAGCTGGTTCATGATTAAGGTTGACAGATCATTTTTTAGACCCGAAAGCCATGCAGGTTCCTGCGATGGTGGTGGTGGTGGTTGACTTGGAGTGTGTTGGGGTGCGATGATTGGGGTTGCATGACCTGGGATCCGGTCTTCATCATTCTGTGTCTGTTGTGCGTGGGTGAGGGTGTTCTTTTTCGCCATTTGAGCAAAAGATATGTTTCCGTTGATTCGAGAATGGATTTTTGTTACTCGCTGCTGCGTGTTTACTTGGCGGATATGCTTATGTTGTTTTCTGA
>NW_026531909.1:0-3052 GCF_026283585.1 Hylaeus volcanicus | reverse complement strand
AAATGAAATTTAAGAAAGCATTAAGCAGCTGGCACTTTGAAATAAGAGTAAAGAAAGCATTACGCCGCCGGCACTTTGAAATAAAATTAAAGAAAGCATTACGCCCCTGGCACTATGGAATGAAATTTATGAACGCAATACGCCGCTGGCACTCTGAAATAATGTTTAAGAAAGCATTTCGCCGCTGGCACTGTGAAATGAAATTTAAGAAAGCAATACACCGCTGGCACTGTGAAATGAAATTTAAGAACGAAATACGTCGCTGGCACTCTGAAATAATGTTTAAGAAAGCATTTCGCCGCTGGCACTGTGAAATGAAATTTAAGAAAGCAATACGCCGCTGGCAATTCGAAATAAAATTTAAGAAAGCATTACGCCGCTGGCACTTTGAAATAAAATTAAAAAAAGCATTACGCCCCTGGCACTGTAAATGAAATTTAAGAAAGCAATACGCCGCTGGCATTTTGAAATAAAATTTATGAGAACATTACGCCGCTGGCACTTTGAACTAAAATTAAAGAAAGCATTACGCCGCCGGCACTTTGGAATAAAATTAAAGAAAGCATTACGCCCCTGGCACTGTGAAATGAAATTTAAGAACGAAATACGTCGCTGGCACTCTGAAATAATGATTAAGAAAGCATTTCGCCGCTGGCACTGTGAAATGAAATTTAAAAAAGTAATACGCCACCGGCACTTTGAAATAAAGTTAATGAGAGCATTACGCCCCTCGGACTGTGAAATGATATTTAAGAAAGCCTTACGCCGCTGGCATTTTGAAATAAAATTTAAGAAAGCATTACGCCGCTGGCAGTTTGAAATACAATTTAAGAAAGCATTACGCCGCCGGCACTTTGGAATAAAATTAAAGAAAGCATTACGCCGCTGGCACTGTGAAATAAAATATAAGAAAGTTTAAGCCGCCGGCACTTTGAAATAAAATTAAAGAAAGCATTACGCCGCTAGCATTTTGAAATACAATTTAAGAAAGCATTACGCCTCCGCCAATTTGAAATAAAATTAAAGAAAGCATTACGCCCCTGGCACTGTGAAATGAAATTTATGAACGCAATACGCCGCTGGCATTTTGAAATGAAATTTAAGAAAGCATTACGTCGCTGGCACTTTGAAATACAATTTAAGAAAGCATTAGGCCGCTGGCAATTTGAAATAATATTTAAGAAAGCATTACGCCGCTGGCACTTTGAAATAAAATTAAGGAAAGCATTACGCCCCTGTCACTGTGAAATGAAATTTAAGAAAGTAATATGCCGCTGGCATTCTGAAATAAAATTAGGGAAAGCGTTACGCCCCTGTCACTGTGAAATGAAATTTAAGAAATAATACGCCGCTGGTATTCTGAAATAAAATTTATGAGTGCATTACGCCGCTGGCAGTTTGAAACAAAATTTAAGAAAGCATTACGCCGCTGGCACTTTGAAATAAACATTAGACAAGATATACGCGGCAGGCATTTTGAAATAAAATTTAAGAAAGCATTACGCCGCTGGCAGTTTGAAATACAATTTAAGAAATCATTACGCCGCCGGCACTTTGAAATATAATTAAAGAAAGCATTACGCCCCTGATACTGTGAAATGAAATTTAAGATAGTAATACGCCGCTGGTTCTTTGAAATAATATTTAAGAAAGCATTACGCCGCTGGCACTTTGAAATAAAATTAAGGAAATCATTACGCCGCTGGAATTTTGACATAAAATTTAAGAAAGCATTACGCCGCTGGAACTCTGAACTAAAATTAAAGAAAGCATTACGCCGCTGGCACCTTGAAATAAACTTTAGACAAGCTATACGCCGCTGGCATTTTGAAATAAAATTTAAGAACGCAAAACGCCGCTGGCACTCTGAGATAATATTTAAGAAAGCAATACGCCGCTGGTACTTTGAAATAAAATTTAAGAAAATAATACGCCGCTGGCATTGGGAAAATAAAATTTAAGAAAGCATTACGTCCCTGGCACTGTGAAATGTAATTTGAGAAAGCAATACGCCGCTGGCATTTTGAAATAAAATTTAAGAAAGCGTTACGCCGCAGGCAGTTTGAAATACAGTTTACAAAAGCATTACGCCGCTGGCATTTTGAAATAATATTTAAGAAAGCATTACGCCGCTGGCACTTTGAAATAAAATTAAGGAAAGCATTACGCCCCTGTCACTGTGAAATGAAATTTAAGAAAGTAATACGCCGCTGGCATTCTGAATTAAAAATTATGAGAGCATTACGCCGCTGGCACTGTGAAATGAAATTTAAGAAAACAACACGCCGCTGGCATTATGAACTAATATTTAAGAAAGCAATACGCCGCTGTTACTTTGAAATAAAATTAAAGAAAGCATTACGCCGCTGGCACTGTGAAATAAAATATAAGAAAGTATTAAGCCGCCGGCACTTTGAAATAAAATTAAAGAAAGCATTACGCCGCTGGCATTTTGAAATACAATTTAAGAAAGCATTACGCCGCTGGCATTTTGAAATGAAATTTAAGAAAGCATTACGCCGCTGTCACTTTGAAATAAAATTGAAGAAAGCATTATGCTCCTGGCACTGTGAAATGAAATTTAAGAAAACAACACGCCGCTGGCATTGTGAAAATAGAATTTGAGAAAGCATTAAGTAGCTGGCACTTTGAAATAAGATTAAAGAAAGCATTACGCACCTGCCACTGTGAAATGAAATTTAAGAAAACAATACGCAGCTGGCATCATGAAATAAAATTAAAGAAAGCATTACGCCGCTGGCACTTTGAACAAAAATTAAAGAAAGCATTACGCAGCTGGCATTTTGAAATAAAATTTAAGAAAGCATTACGCCGCTGGCACTTTGAACTAAAATTAAAGACAGCATTACGCCGCTGGCACTTTGAAATAAACATTAGACAAGATATACGCCGCAGGCATTTTGAAATGAAATTTAAGAAAACAACACGCCGCTGGCATTATGAAAATAGAATTTGAGAAAGCATTAAGCAGCTGGCACTTTGAAATAAAATTTAAGAAAGCATTACGCCGCTGGCACTTTGAAATAAAATT
>NW_026531908.1:0-3703 GCF_026283585.1 Hylaeus volcanicus | reverse complement strand
CGCAGATACTAATTTTTTTCTGCAGCGCTGGTATTGTGTGCTTCATTGGGATTTTTTTTTTCATCTGAAAAATAATGTTTATCTTTTAATGATTTTATATTTTAACAGAAATTGATGTATTAAACATTATTTCAGTTGCCAACTTTCAATTTAATACATACATGATATCTTCAGGATCTTTCCTTTTTTTTTTTTTCTTTTTGTCTTCCTCCACTGAAGAATGTTTAAAATAGTTAGAGCGCTTGCATTTTAACAAAAATTAGTGTATTTAAAAATATTTTGGTTTACTTCTATTCCGATACACGCTTTCCATTTCTTCACGTAGTCTCTCGTCCGCTTTTCTTTTTTCTTCAGAAACTAAAAGAAAAAAATTGACATTTAGAACTTTTGTCTTTTCACAGAAATAGATGTATTAAACATTAATTCATTAGACAGCACTCATTCCAATACACACTTGTTATCAGCAAGTCTCTTTCGGCTTCTTTTTTTATTTTCTCAGCTTCAACTAAAAAATTTTTTTTGCATTTTACAGAAATAGATGTAATGAGTAATATATCATTAGACAATTTCTACTCTAGTACGAACTTTCTCTTTGTCGAACCCATTCCCTGTCTTTCCTTTTAGCGTTTTCTGAAAGGAATCATTCGTTAACATTCAAAAACTATTACATTTTAACAAAAATAGATGAATAACAGTTGATAAGAAAAGAAATTTTTAATTTTAGTACAAACCCTTACCATGTTTAATACGGTTTCTTTCTCTTCTCCTCTTTTTTTTGCCTGGCTGGTTTTCTTCTTTCTTAACTGAAAAAATAGTTTTTATTAATTAGAAGTTTTAATTTCGTGAAAAAAATAACATTCATTCCAGTGTTTACCTTGGATCAACATTTTTTCGTACTGTTCTTGTGGACTCACGCCAGAATGTACTAGAAAAAAATTGTGTTAAATAAAACTTTCTTGCAATTCGATTTTTGAAAATTTAACAAAAGTAATTCTTAGTGAATTTATGGGTGTGGCATTGCCTTACAATTTATATCCGGTACGCAGGGTACTCTGTTTCGGTAGCGAATTAATGCAGGAGAACTCATGTCTCTTCTTGCCACGTCTGTACATGTAATATTTTTTTTAAGCCAGCTTATTCATTGTTCGATGTGGCTTACTTTTGGGGATGTAAAAACGGACGCATTTACCCTTTCTATTTTTGCCGTAATAAAGACTAAGCACTTTTAGTACAGGACTGCTTAGCAATGTAGGGGAATCGAAAGCGGAACTATAGTTAAGCGAAACGGTAAATAAAAAAACAAGGGCTGATAGCAGACGGATTGATAGCATTGTCAGAGTTGTATAACTATTTATTTTACTTTAAAATAACTTGCTATAATGGCAAATTTAAGCTATGAATGTCACGTCTATCCCAAGACGTGTAATGTTTGCAGTTTACCGGCGCTTGGCCTTTTTGTTACACCGTTTTTTTTTTTACTGTTTTATTTTCAACGGTTAATGTTGTAGTTCTTTATTCCAGGAGAAAGAGTCCTTTTTTTTGCAAGTTCTATAATCAGCGTAGAATTCAATTCAATTGGTTTCTCCCTCGTTATTTTATTAGCATGTTCATAAACGTTATTAAATAAGTTAAAAGATGCTTTCCACAAGTAAAACATTATTATGTAGATTATGTTCATAAGCGTAACCTTAAGTAATTTATCTCGTGTGTCTATACTACACTTGACATTATTACGAAATTTTTTTTTCAATAGATAAAAGAAAAAAATGAAAACAACTACATTCTTATTAAGCTTTATAGTTTATATCGTTTGTTTTATTTTTATAATTGATTGTTCCAATGAAGTTGTAAAAAAAGAAAATAACCTGAGATTATGTCCTAATAATCTCGGTGATAGGCACCTCAATTTTAGCACACCTGCAGGAATCATCCCTGTCATTCATATTTTTTGGGGTTTCAATATTGAGTCGGTTGAAGTGTATCAAACTTCTTTATCTGAATTGTTGAACTGTAAGTGATTTCACTTATAAAAGGTATGCAGAAGTATTTTGAACATGCTCGATTAGGGGTCTACAGCTTTAAAGATTATAAAACCTTTTCCCGTGCGTTCAAATTACTCAGCCCTTTGTCAAGCGATATAGTTAATGTTGATAGATTTATGAAAAGTCAGAAATCTTTTCATGGAGAAGAGAGTCCGAAAAAAATTTTACAAGACATTTGAACCTGCACGTTGTTGCAAGACAGTGGTTGGGCGACTGAATTACAAGGTATTAGGAATAGGAAAACGCAACATTACTAATTTATCTTGGTATCAACTGATGATAGGGATATCTATGAATCTATTTTTCATTGTGATTCAATAATGAATTTTCAACCTTAAATTAAAGACATTCTGAAGTCTTTCGGTAACTGAAGACCGTCATTCTCACAACTTGCGTAAGCTTTAAATATTTATGACATCAATGTTCTGTTTTTGCCGACTGCTTAGCAATATCAAAATTATAAAACATTCATTTGCGGATTAGAACGCGCAAATTACAAGAGGGGTGATTTTTTTATAATTAAATGTCAAAAATCCGTCAATAGTTGTGAATTAAATAATCAAAAAAGTGACGTTCAACGTGTGTGAATCAGAGACAACTGCAACAACTCCTAAAAGTACTATAATAGCAATGCCTACAGACAGAGCGGACATAGGGTCATCCGAGCATATTTCGATTCAACATGAGTCATCGCGTGCAAAAAAAAAAAAGAAAAATTAAATAAGAAAAGCAATGTATCTATTCTTATTGGAGTTTCAGAAAGTCTTAGAGTCCAGCTACTTTAGTATTATTATTGTATAAAGTAGATTTCCGTAATGCCGGAGCAGTTGAAGAATGCGCAAGTTTTGAAATGAGTGACGTGCAGGCTGACGCTAGACGTAATGAAGCTCATGAAACAGTGGACAGAATACGATTCGCTTGAAGAAATGAAAAAAAAAAAGTGATATTAGTTTTTTTTTTTTATTTTTCTAGTTAAACAAACGGTATATTAAAAGAGAATTAAACCGAATTTGAAGTAGACTGAATCGTCAGACAAACAAAAGAAGAGTCGAAGTAATGACAAAATTTAAAATATAAATTAATTAGAATTGATGTGACTGACACGAAAATTTAAATGAACTACTTTTCAAAAACAATGTCGTAAAACTATTTGCACTTATAATCCAGAGATAAGAATTTGCAATGAGAAATATAATACGAGAATAAATTCTGAAACGGAGAAACACTTCAAATAAAAACTCTACTATAATCCCGTAGCTCACCTTGATAATAAATCGGGTACCAATTGCACAAACAACTGTAAATTTTTTTTTTTTTTTAATTATCCGAGACATTAAAATAAATGGAGTCTTTCATTCAAGACTTAAAAAATGAATGGGTCGACCATGGGAGACGTTAAATGGATGAAGTCTTTCATTCAAGACTTTAAAAATGAATGTGTCGACCACCGGCGACGTTAAATGGATGGAGTCCGCACCCAAGACTTAAAAGATGGGAACAATTCTTTGGAGTGGGCCCTAGTCTACTGCCTGGAACTGGTCTAGCAATGGACCGGAACCGAATCCTACTAATGAGTCGCTTAGGCAACGACGAAACTCTCCGTTTCATTCAGTGTCCCCTCTGAGGGATAGGCTGTGAAGCCGAATTATGAGCTCCGAAAG